>NC_137113.1:22763205-22948583 GCF_949357685.1 Gobio gobio
GATACAATCAATAACAACTCAGTAACAGGCGGAGCCACCAGACACACAGCCAAACTCTCTCAAACACATTCAGTGCTGTCAAGAGATGATGCTGCATAAGCACGCGAATACACACGCAGTAATGAACACTTTGATAAATATGTAAGAACTGCACCACAGGAAGTGTGTCAGTTTCTAAGCATAAAGGGAAGCTTTGTTGCTAATGCTGCGCAACATGTGGCTTACACAGACATCTTTGTGTCTTTTTAGAGGGGGAAAACTTTAAAACCACCAGCCTGCTTGACAGACACAAAACAGGAAGACGGTACAGAAGAGACGCACATCACATCCTATCCACACCTATCTTTTTGTAAAGTCACAGTGATATCAGCAGAGAGCACATGTACAGCTGACTCCGCAGGAAACCATCATAACAAGCCATCCCTGATAAAACAAAGTACATGGCTGTATGAATTAGGGGTGTAACGATACCCTCATGTCATGATTCAATACATATCACGGAACTGAACTCACAATATGTTATTACTGCGATACGCCAAGACATGGTAAAAAGTTAACAAAAAATGTACTGTTGGCATTATATTGGGAGTGGAAATGAATAGGCTTGGACCCAATGAACCCAATGAACAGGACAATGGTGACACCAGAATAAAAATATTCATGATTCTGAAGCTGAAAATACAGAATTATTTTAGATGAATATGCTTGCACACGGTCACATATTGTTGCATTTTTGTATTGCAATATATTGTTACACCCCTAGTATGAATTGTAGTGTATGATGGGGTAAGATGAACTTTAGTTTCCTCTTAGTCACATGTAACTAAATCGAAATGTTTTTAATGTATTTTTGTTTATGTGGATTTGCGGGCACAGTAATTAATTTAGGTTGGAGAGAAAATATGCTTTTTTTGTTCTATTTTAAAAGGTAAAAGTTAGAAACTTGAGGTAAGATGCAGAAAAAGCCTCCACATGGCATGGTATCATTTTAAATGTCAGTTAACTGGAATAAGGAAGATTCTGATTTTGAGACTATTTAAATTTGAACATTTGATTCAATCGAAAATACAGTAAAACCATTAATATTGGGAAATATTATTACAATTTAAAATAACTTATTTTTAAATATACTATACAGTATTATATTATATTAATATATATATATATATATATATATATATATATATATATATATACACACTGTATATAACTGTATATATACAATTATTTATTATTATTATTTTTATGAAAAAATTTGTATTCTCTGATAAATAGAAAGTTGAAAAGAACAGCTCTTATTTGAAATAGAACATTCTCGTTACATTATAAATCTTTAAGTCTTATAAGTCTTTACTGTCACTTTTAAACAATTTAATGCATATATAAATAATACAAGTATTAATTTATTTCAAAAACATATCTTACTGATCCCAAAGTTTTGCTTGGTAAAGTAAATTATTTATAATGATATCAGATATATTTAACATATTGAGCAAATATCTGATGAAATGATCTGATGACCCTTATCCCAGGGGGCTTTCTGCCCTATTTAGGGGCTCATCTTATTAGTGAGGCAAGATTAAATTAAAACAGTTTCTACCTATTTTCCCTAAAAATATAATATACTGGTTGATGCTCTTACGGAGAGAATCTTGTCTTATTATTAAATAGGAAAAAGGAAAAAAATTTGTAAACAAGACAAAAGTACAGACACACAGAAACAGGTCTGGGAGGAAAAATGGCACTTAAAACACAATCAAATACACCACCTATTCCTCTACCTGACATTGCTGCCTTTGGCTTGTGCTCTCCATCTGCTTCTGAAAGGTCTTGAGAGGTCACCAGAGCCTTATTGTGCCATTTAAGCTCCTCCCATTCTCTGGCAGGCTGAGCGTGTGGTGTCCGTTTCATGCTCTCTGGAGAGGGGTGCTTCCTTTTCCCCATGTTCAATACCAGCCTTTCTCCTTGGGTCGCCAGGGACACACTCTGGTGTGTCTGGATCTCTTGGGCAGGTTGAGAGTGGTGAGGTGGGGAGAGGGTCTGTTCATAGTAGGCAGGGCCAGATATGTTGGACATGGTCAAGTGGATGTCCCCGGCATGTTCAGTGGAAACAGTGGAAGATCTCATGGTAGAGGTGGACGCAAAACGAGCTCCACTCACAGGCTGCAGCTATAGGACAACAAAAGAGAGGGATGGAGGACAGGAGCAGATGGTATTATAGGAAATAGAGTAGAAATGAAAGATGGAAGTATTTGAGTGAGCAGTGTGAGAAAGAGAGAGAAAGATAAGAGCAAGATGGTAGATTGAGGGGAAATTGGATGAGAACAAAAATTGAGTCAGCACGGGGCAGGAAGCAGCACATTCATCAAGAGTTCATCAGCACATGTGTCGATCATGCTGACTAATCAGAGGTTGACTTAGTGCATTTCCTGTAGCTGAAAGGCATCAAGTCAGCCACTAACCAAACCATTCACAAAGCCATGCCCTTTATACGTTGAACCAAACTGTCCCCATCATGCCCTCAGAAACAGACACATCGAGTCACAGACACAATCGATAACACGTCAACTCTACTGTGTCAGACTCAGCAGGGCTTTAGGCAGAGCTGCAGTGTACATTCAGAACAAGATCACCGACTTCCAAATAAAGTAATCATTTAGCAAATTACACTGACTCATTTGTCCTGTTCTCTTAAAGGTACAGTAGTCGCTAATAAACAAAACTGTATGAGTTTTGCGGAAGAACATTGTAGTCAGATCTACTTCTCTCCATTTTTGTCTGTGACAAGTCCTCGCAAGAAACACTAATGCATAGGGGTGTGCAGTATGATCAAAAACACTCTATATACAGTAATAGTTATTTTAGCTTTTTTGCCGGTGTATATTTTTATCTATGTGGTAATGTCTATTATTATTTAATGTAGGAGACAAATTCTTTAAAAATTAAAGGTACTTGTTTTGACTGATTTTCTCTTTTTACTTTACGTTTTATTCGATTGTTTACTTGATTGACGCAAACCAAAAAATATCATTGTACATAAGAAAACTCTTAAGTTCTTTAATTTAGGGCATTTTTAGACTTGTAGATTGTTTGCTTTGTTCTGAAACTGGACTAATAAGAAAATGCTATATTTTTATAGTCTCTTTTTACTTTCACAAGGCAAAATGTTTTTATTCAAATTACATAGTATGTAAAATTGTCCTCTCATTGGTCCTGAGAGGACACCGGTTTATGTTACGAGATATTAATTGGAACAGAAATCAAGGATTATGAGTTACACAGTAGATATAGAGTATATACAGTGGGAAAAATAATGATTTGATCCCCTGCTGATTTTGTAAGTTTGCCCACTTACAAAGAAATGAAGGGTCTATATTTTTATTGTAGGTTTATTTTAATGGATAGAGACCAAATATCAACCAAATATTGGAATATCAAGCAAAAAATCCAGAAAATAAACATTATATAAAAGGTTATAAATTGATTAGCATTTGAGTGAGTGAAATAAGTATTTGATCCCCAACCAACCAGCAGGAATTCTGCCTCCCACAGATTAGTTGTGCCCATGTGTAACCCAGATTAGTCCTGTCACTTTAAGAAAGTACTCCTAATGTCAGCTCATTGGGCCTCATTCATGAAACACGAGTAGAACGAATTTGTGTGCAAATCATTCGTAAAGCCGCTCTGACGTAAATTTTCGTATTCACGAAAATGTTTGTATTTTCAAAATGTTAGTTGGTGCGAAAGAAATGTACACCTACTCCATACCACGTGTAAATGGTGCGTAAAACATTTGAACGTTCTATGTTCAAATTATGATTTTTTTTTTTTTTTACTGTTCAACATTCGTTTCACTGTCACTTTTTACCACGCTGTCCAATCACAGCGCAGGAGGGGCGGGACAAAAACTATAGCGACCAATCAAAGTTAATGGTGCTTTTTACTGCATTTTTTATATTCAGTAATATTCTTTAAAATGAGATACTAGTAACACATTACTGCCATGGATATTCTGTATCATAGCAACCAAAGAATCTCGCTGCCCTTGCAAAGCGCTTTCAAGCGCCACCAGCTGGCCGTTTTAGGAAGAGCACCAGGCGTTTTTTAGCTGGCTAAAAATGCTTTGGTGGACACGCGATAATTGAATATTTATTGCAAGGTATATGGTCAATTAGCCTCTTTAGCATTTATGCAAAATACTGGAGCCAAACCTGAGAAAATTCCAGAAGATTCCACGGTATTCCTGGCCACATCATTTGCAGTTGTAACTCATGCGTGGGGATTATGTTAAATATGAATGAGCGTTTACGAATGTTTGGAATTCATTAATATACACACATTTAACTACCAAATCCGTGGTATACGAAGCATTAGTGAATCTGAAGGGGAGTTTTCGTAAAGGTCCATTTTACTCGCAAATTACTCATATATTTACGAAAGTTTCATGAATGAGGCCCAGTATGTGTATAAAAGATAACTGTCAATAGAATCTGTATCTTCCATTCCAACCTCTCCACCACCATGGGCAAGGCCGTCAAAGGACGTTGGGGACAAGATTGTAGAACTGCACAAGCTTGGAATGGGCTACAAGATCATCAGCAAAAAGCTTGGTGAGAAGGAGACAACTGTTGGTGTGATTATTCATAAATGGAAGAAATACAAAATGACCATCAATTGCCCTCGGTCTGGAGCTCCATGCAAGATCTCACCTCATGGGGTAAGGATGATGATGGAAAAGGTGAGGGATAAGCCCAGAACTACACGGGCGGAGCTTGTTAATGATCTCAAAGCAGCTGGGACCACAGTCACCAAGCAAACCATTGGTAACACACTACGCCGCAATGGGTTGAAATCCTGTACCGCCCGCAAGGTCCCTAAGCTCAAGAAGGCACATGTACAGGCCCATTTGAAGTTTGCCAATGAACATCTAAATGATTCAGAGAAGGCTTGGGAAAAAGTGCTGTGGCCAGATGAGACCAAAATTGAGCTCTTTGACATCAATTCAACTCACTGTGTTTGGAGGGAGAGAAATACTGACTATGAGCCCAAGAACACTATCCCTACAGTCACGCACGGAGGTGGAAACATTACACTTTGGGACTGTTTCTCTGCTAAGGGTACAGAATGACTTCACCGCATTGAGGGGTTGATGGACGGGCCATGTACCGTAAAATCTTGGACGAGAACCTCCTTCCTTCAGCCAGAACACTGAAGATGGGTTTCCTACCAAGGAAACAAAGGAGTGGCTTCAAGAAGAACCCATTAAGGTTATGGAGTGGCCTAGCTGGTCTCCAAACCTTAACCCTATAGAAAATCTGTGGAGGGAGCCAAGAAACCTTAATGATTTAGAGAGGATCTGTAAAGAGGAGTGGACAAAAATCCCTCCTGAGATGTGTGCAAACCAGGTGACCAACTACAAGAAACGTCTTACCTCTGTGCTTGCCAACAAGGGTTTCTCCACCAAGTACTAAGTCATGTTTTGCTTGGGGATCAAATATTTATTTTACTCACTGAAATGCAATTTACACCCTTTATATAATGTGTTTTTTCTGGATTTTTGGGTTGATATTCTGTCTCTATCCATTATAATAAACCTACCATAAAAATTATAGACCCTTTATTTCTTTGTAAGTGGGAAAACGTTTAAAATCAGCAGGGGATCAAATAATTATTTTCCCCACTGTATATATACACACTTTCAAACATACACTGTCACTTGGGCAGTGCCGTTGTACATTATTTACCCCTAAATGGAACATATTAGCACCTTTTGAAAGGGTATGTGACTGCTTGTGTACGTTTTTTCTGATATATAAAGAAAAAAACATCATCCCAATTATCAATATGTGATTATCAAAGACAAAACATTATATCTGTTAACATTTCTCAGTTATATTTCAAACGCACATAAAGACTGCAAAGCCTGTACTTGAGCTACCAGCAATCTAGAACTACATTCATATAGCAGCACACCAATGATGAAACAATAACGATAAAGATATAGTCAAATATAAACCCATTCAAAATTTAAAAGAAAAGTCCACACCACAACTATAACAATAACAGCACAGAGAAATGATATCATTGTACTTTTTTTTCCAGCTGATGACTGATCAAATTAATAACAGCCAATCAGAATCCTTTCTGCTTTAAAGAGCTTGAGAAGAGCAGCACAGAATATTATCGTGTGTTGGTGTAGTTATTGTTATAGTTATCTTTATAGTTATCGTTCTTGGTGTGAACAGGCCTTTTAAGACTTGGTTGTACAAGATGCTTACAAGAAATGCCTGAATTCAGCCTACTGGCACATAGGAACATATTCTGAAGCATTAGAACAACTGCTTCTAAAACACAGGACAGTGGTTTTACTGCAGGCAGTGTAAAACCTTGGGTTCTATGAAACATCATACGATTCTAGAGGACTCAGGCATCCTCACATGTTCCAGATCACTCAGACCCTCTGAGAACTCCGATTCCTCGTCAAACATCTCAGAACCAGAACCATCCTGCATCAAAGATAAACCCCTTTAAATGCTCAATATGTGTGTCTCTGTGTGTGTAAGAGAGTGAGAACCACGTCTGTTGTGTACCTGGGTGTTGATTGTTCAATCGACAAAACATAAGTTTTTTCTTTCATAAAACCCTTGCATCAGCTATTAAAAGTTCATGGAAAGACATGTTCAATGTTTAAGCAATAGTGTTAGACTGTACTTTTATACCTCACAGACTTTTACTGTGTGTCTGTATTGAGATTGGACTTTTTTATTATTATTATTCCTGCTTGAGAGACATTCTGAATCTCCACATTAATTCAGACTTCAGAACAAGATACTGAATGTGGACTCATTAATTTAATAAGAGCAATTTAGACAACAGCTGCATCCAAATATGCATACTTTCCTGCAATATAGTAGGCGAAAAACAGTATGTGAAAAGAGTAGCATGTCCGAATTCATAGTATTCATAAAACAGTAGGTGAGAAGTATCCAGATGACCTACTACTTTGGCAGATATTCTGAAGTGCGCATCCAGTATAAATGGACAGTGCCAGTGGACGCATGTAGTACGTCTGGATTACATTCATACTACACACATTCATACTATATAGAATGTAATAGTCATCAAGTATTAAAACAAAAAAGTAAAAAGCAGTATTTTCTTTGCAATAAGTGTAAATAGTAGTTAGATGTTATACTTATAAATAGTGGCAATTACTATTTGCACCATAGTGTTGTTGTCCATTAAATGGTATGCAATAATAACAGTGTAAATTTTATTTATTAAAATTATTAAATGGATGCGGCCTAATTAGGACAATAAAGCCCTCCCTACACCTACCCCTAATAGATAAACACTTTATTAAACACACTTTATTTCCACTTTTCAAATATATTTTTCATTTTTACTGAAAATAAATATCTGTGGTATGGGAAAATAGAGTAGAGCGAGATCGGACACAAACTCTGGTCGATTTGCATCAAAACTTTCTACCATGTGCCTTAGCCCTAACACTATTGCTATTGTTGACGATCCAACATCTTCCGTAATTTTGTCTGCCAGATGTTAATGGGCGGAGTAAGTGTAAATAGCCTCTGCGAACAAGGCGTGCTATTCGCACTTAGTGTAATAGACGCTCTGTAAAAAAAAAACAAAAAAACGATAGTACTCAGAGAGTGTAAGATTTTGGATGCAGTCTTTGTTAGGCTATGTCGTTTCCTGTCTGACTTTGTAGCGTCATCGTTTTTTTTTTTTTTGTCTTTTCTCTTCACCTCCAGTATTTTATAGATATGGTGAAAAGTATGTGCATACCCAAACACCACACCTATGAGCTTAATTTCATGACCAGTCATGAGTCATAATGTAAATGACATGAGGAGTAAAGTACTGAACTGATACAATTCTCATTTGAGATATGAATTGTTCAATTCAAAGTTTAATTGTTCACTGAAGGGAAAGATATGATTCGTACCTGTTCAACCTCTCCAAGTGTGATTGGCTGAGTCTGGTACCGGGTGTTACTTCTGCGCGCGCGAGTGTCTCCTCTGGCCCGCGGGCCATAGCTGGATGGCTGCGCTAGGCGATTGAAGAGTGCCATCTTCTCTGCCAGAGTGAGCATGGAAAGGTCTGGTTCCTCTTGGCCATCCTCCCCTGGGGATGCATGGCGAGCTTGATCCTTCTCTACCGCCTCCTCAGCCAGCCGAACCTCCCTGGCTTGTTCCCTCACCAAAAAGTTTTGCTGAGATGATGCCTGCAAGCTGTATGACACAAACATCCACACCAAACAGCTCAGGATGTATCAATGTATTTCAATGTATTTCATATGAAATGTATCAATGTATTTCATATGAAATTCATTATACCACCAGAAGGGCTGGGCAGCATGACTATTTTCCATGCGCAATAAAGTGAATAATAAAGAAACGGCACCATTTACATACATAAAGATTAAACACACATGCATGTATATACTATACAAGCAAACGTGATTCATGTTAATATGAATAAAGCTGTGTAAATGTAACCACAAAGAAAAATTGGCATATCTTTGGATGTGTTGTTCATTCCACAGTCCATTTATCCACACAAATGAATAAATGTCTAAACATTTTCAAGCATAATTAATTATCTTCATATTAAGATTGTAGTAGCATGTGCAGATGAAAATTCATGCAGTTTATATGCTCAACATGTTGTGAAAAACACAAAAGTGGCATGACTCGAATCGCTCCCAGCAAAGTGTCATACTTTCACAAGTCATTCAGACCTAGATTTGATGGATTATTACCATTTCATGACCTCAAAAAGCATTACTAACAACTCCCTTATGTATCCAAATCAGTGGCTAATATAATATAAAGTACTATCCAGATGCTTAACATGTACTGTAGTTCAACACAAGTAAGTGAAGATCAAGATCAGTTTATTTGTAGTCATGAAATAATGGATGTGCTAATTCTCACTCTTAATTCTAAAGGTAAGTTTAAGCATGACTTAGACAAATGTTCTGTGTTGGCCTCACAGTACCACAAGAGGGTGCTGCTTCTTAAATTTCATCTGTCTTCCTACATAAACCTCAATCCCTTGACAAACTAATTTATACATACACACTAACCTTCAACATTTGGGGGATAGAAAGATTTTTTTTGATAGAAATTAACACTTTTATTAATTTAAGACTATAGCTCTGGAAACAATTAAGAGACCACTTAACATTGAGAAATCAATGTTAAGTGGTCTCTTAATTTTTTCCAGAGCTGTATATACGCACACGTTTATATGTCATAAAGTCAATTACGCAGGTGAAATTCTCTCAGCATGCTCTCAGTGACGATCATTAGTATTGATAAGTGTGACTATGCCTGTATCACACACACACACTCATGTGAGTTTTTATATGCGAGTACCTGAATTTGGTCACAGAGTTGTTGACTACAGTGTGACTAGGAACACGCGCTACAGAGGTTTGTACAGTCGTGGACTGTGGCAAGTGACCAGGGACACTTTAAACCACACAGAGAAAGGGAAAGAAACAGAGACAAAGGAAAAAACTGAAGAAAACAGATCATAACTACATACACCACATGAAGTAAAAGGAAGGGATAGACATATGAAGGGAAAAAAAGCATTGAGAAGAATGTACGCATTACAACTTGTTCTGAAGCAATATTAATTTGGTGACGAATACATGGCTGTAAGATGCTTACTACCGTTCAATATTTTGGGGGTCAGTAAGATTGTTTTATCTTTTGAAAGAAATAAATACTTTTATTCAGAGAGAACACATTAAATTGATCAAAAGTGTCAGTTAAAACCTACATTGTTATATAACAGCACAACTGTTACAACAATAAAATATGTTCTTTGGGCTCTAAATGAATGATTTCTGAAGGACTATGTGACACTGAAGTTTGAAAAATATTAAAATAGAAACAGCTATTTTAAAATTGTAATAGTATTTCACAATATTGCTGTTTTTACTGTATTTTTGATTTAACAAATGCAGCCTAGGTGAACATAAGAGACTCAAAACATAAAAAATCGTACACACCCCAAACCTTTGAATGGTAGATTACATCATATATTTATATCGTTTAGATTATATCGTTATTTTCATATTGACTGTAAATGTTGAACCTAACAAATGTAAACATTTGGGTTTCCCCCCTCTAACTTAAAAACGACCTCACTTGAAATATCTAACAGGTCACATACAGTATGAACTTACGTAGCAGCAATGACCACTTCCTCTGTGGTGACCGGCTGAGTGCGGGAGCGATCCTGACCTCTCCTCAACCTCCGTTCAACAGCAGGATTACGGCTCCATGCCTTCAGAACTGAACCATCTGAAGTCTTCTCCAGCTCCTAACAAACAGTAAGACTTCATAAGAAATAGTTTTACACAATAACAAACACAACAGATTAAAATATGGCATTTGACTTTGAAGAATTTAACTAGCTTATTCAGGATATTAGATCAGAATTTTTCCTTCTGCTCAGGTTTTTAATTGCGTTTTTGGTCACATTTTCTTCTTAGTATCTGGGGTTTCAAATGTCATATTTAAGCATTGTGCATGTGTGTATGGGAGTTGTGGGGTAATGGACTGAAGTGTGTCCTCTTTTAAACACACCTTTTAATGCAAAATTAATAAACTGTTAATGGCAATACAAACTGAGTACTAGTACTTGTTAGTGTTAGTGAGAAGAAGAAAAATAAAAAAACTTTTAGATATCAATCTACATATGCGATGAACATTAGTTATGCTCCTCTTTGCTCACTTTTGAAGGCATCTGGAGTAAAACAGCTCTATATTTAATGAAGCACATACAAAAGACCTGAACAGGAAGCGATGTAACCTGTTTTACAGAATATGGAAGTTTGTTGCACATAACATCTATTGTTAGGCACCAATGGCATGTTGCGAACCCAAAGGCTATTATTATGTGCGCTTCACGTATATGTGTGGTATGCAGGAGTGACCATTTGTGGCGTAGATACCAATGTAGAGGGTTTCAAATAAATCACCAACAGAAAGAGAAGCAGCTAACAAGCCAGAGTTTTGAACAACAACAAAAAAACGAAAAAAAAACGAAAAAAAAATTCAGGGTTTGGAACAGAAGTACACACACACTGAAGCACCACATACCCTGAAGAGAGAGCGCTTGGCAGCCACACTCAGCTTTGCTCTCTCATCTAGCTTCTCTTCATCGACTGGAAAAACAGAAAGTATAGAGATGAGTCAATCTTTTTCATGAGAACCATTTCATGAAACCCCATGACTTTCAGAGGACAACACAATGCTAAACACATGGTAGAAAGATTACACAAGCACGTTTCTGCTTCTCCTCTACTCTGATTTCACAGAGGTTAACATTAAAAGCACAACAGTGCACATAAAAAGCCATATATCTACCAAATGCAATGTATTACATTTATATCGGTTCTCACAAAGTGTAGCATGATCTATGAACTGTAACACAAAAAAGGTCTTATAAAATCATCATTTAACTTTTTGCCAGAAGCCTACTTTCAATACGAAATCGGTTAAGTTATAATGTTCATAGTACACTTCACTGTTTATATAAAAATATCAAGGAAAATATAATATGATTCTTGAATGTTTTTAGTTTTTTTTTTGTACAGTCTGGACTGTGACAAGTGGCCAGGGACACTTTAAACCACACAGAGAAAGGGAAAGACAGAGACAAAAGGAAAATAACTGAAGAAAACAGATCATAACTACATACACCACATGAAGTAAAAGGAAGGGATAGACATATGAAGGAAAAATAGCATTGAGAAGAATGTACAACTTGTTCTGAAGCCATATTCATTTGGTGACAGATACATGCTTGTAAGATGCTAAATACCGCTCAATATTTTGGGGATCAGTAAGATTTTTTAATCTTTTGAAAGAAATGAATACTTTTATGCAGAGAGAACACATAAAATTTATCAAAAGTGTCAGTTAAAACTTAAATTGTCTATTTTATATAAATGCTGTTCTTTTGAACTTATTCATTGATGAATCCGGGAAAACAGTGGAATTTTAACAAAAATATTAAGCAGCAAAACTGTTAAAAAAATTATAACAATAAGATCCGTTCATTGAGCTCTAAATGAATGATTTCTGAAGGACCATGTGACACTGAAGTTTGAAATATATTAAAATAGAAACAGCTGTTTTTAAATTGTAACCGTATTTCACAATATTGCTGTTTTTACTGTATTTTTGATTAAATAAATACATTGTCCTTGAGGCAGTGCCTTGAGTAACACACTTGGGGTCAGTATGATTAGTTTTTTAAGAAATTAATACATTTATTCAGCAAGAAGGCATTCAATTGATTGATAGAAGTGACAGTAAAAATATTTATAACGTTACAAAAGATTTCAATTTCAAATAACTGCTGTCGTTTCAAAGAGTCCTAAGAAAATGTTTTCTACATTGATAATAATAAGAAATGTTTCTTGAGCACCAAATCAGCATATAAGAATGATTTCTGAAGGATCATGTGACACTGAAGACTGGACTAATCGCTGCCGAAAATTCAGCTTTGCCATTACAGGAATAAATTAAAACGTATTGAAATATTAGAGTTATTTTAAATTGTAATAAAATTTCACAATATTGCTGTTTTTACTGATCAATTAATAAATGCAGCCTTGGTGAGAATAAGAGAATTACATTACACATAAAAAATATTACGGACCTCAAACCTTTGAACGGTATACATGTATATGTTTGTTTCAGTGAACACTAAAACATTGCAATGCAAATTGTGACATTTATTACACATACAGTAGGACTAGAAAAGCAAAGCAGTACTAGTTTGAACAGATTCACAAGCCCCCAAAAAAGTAGGTCTGTTGCTCTCTGGAGTATTCATGGATACTCAGCCAAACTGCACAGTCAACTGCTTCTGTTTAGAGTTAGCTTTAAAGACACAGTGCCATGTCTCCATAAGCTTTTCCAAGTGAAAATGTTTCCCAGTTCAGACTCAAACAAACAATAACTTATTGCATGTAACATAAAAATGTCTGTTTATACTACTGCGGTGCACAGATATGAAACAAATGCAAAGTTTTGTAAAGTTATTGCGTAATCCTGCCCCATTACATAATAAATTACATTAAAAAAGCAAGCATCTAAAGCTTGCTAGAGTGACTTTCCGTTTTAAAATGGCATAATAGAAAAACATGCTGAAAAACAGATTTTGTAGTTTATGCAAGCACACACACACACAAAAAAACATTACACTTACCCTCTGGGCTTGGTGGTTCAGGGCTTAGACAAGACCTAAAGAGAACAAAAAGTAGTCTTACAATTAAACAGATCGTTAGGATTGGAAAATGATTATATCAACCAGCTGATTTGGAAAAAATTGCAATGTGAGCAGACAAATGCAGCAGCATATTTAGGAAATGGAGAATCAGGAAAATACACAAAGCAGCTAGTGGGAAGGTGCAGAAAACACAGTAAAAACGGCTTAATCCACAGCGTTAGACAGAATTATAGATTTCGCCACATGCCACAGAAACAAAGGGGGGGGGGGGGGGGGGGTGTACAAAGAACCTTTCATAAAAACCACTGACCAAACATTTGGATTAGAATCCACTACACATAAAAATATTATACAATGTGTAGTATTTAGCATTATATATTGTAAGCCAAAAGCTAACTCCAAATGGTGAATTTGTAAATACAATGCAGTTAGAAAGAGAAAAAGTACTAGTCCTGACAGGTTTTCTGGGTTATTTCCAGTTTTCTGGGTTATTACCAGATTAAACAAAAACATAATTTATTAGACTACATCAAGTGTAATTTTAATGTGCACTCCAGGCTAACTCCACAAATCCGTGCATGAATCTACTCATGAGGCCTACCGGTCCGACTGTTCACGCTCAGTTGATGTGATTGGCTGAGTTCTAAACCTCTCAGATGTCTTTCTATTCTCAGTGGGACATATATACCGCAAAGGGCGACGAGATGACCGATCTTTGACTCTCTCACTTCTCCAGGGTGTCTCTGTAACCACAGGCAGCTTCTCTGCCCTATTGCGTCACAAAGTATGACTGAATGAGGCAGCATAGAAGAATGGCAGGTGCAGGCATGACAAAAAGAGCAAAACGCTACAGCTCGTTTACCAATACATCTGATCATACTCATAGTGGGTTAAAGGAACTAATGAAAACCCTACAAACATCAGAAGTGGCTAATAATTATTCTGTCAGCCCATTTAGCATAAACATCCTAAATTGTCTCTAGAAAGACAAGGATGCCAAGCCAAGGTGAGACAAAAGACACGCAGAGATGGTTAATTATTATTGACAGTGCGCACTAGACAAGCTGAGCAGCAAGATAGCTAAAGGAATAGAGCATTCAAATCTGCTGATCAACTCTGAATGAGCAATTCCTCTGTAATATTATTAGTATTTTCTCATAGCAATAACATTATGAGCTTTTGATAGTTAATTGTCAATGTTAGACAAGTTAGTAAGTCGATACATAATAAATGTACCACCACCTACAGTTCAGCTTTCCGGGGACTCGCAACACTTTCCAGGTAGGTGTGGCGGAGTTTTGCTACTGAAACCCTGGCATCATGAGATAGGCGATCGCCATTGGGCACAACCTCTCTGACTGGTTCCTGAATGGGCTTCTGTTGAAAAACTGTCTTTTGGACATTTCCAACATCCAGGGGTTTGGATGAATTTGGCATACATCTCCCGCTGGAGGTCTGAACTGGGGCGTAGCAGCTAGCGTCAGCCCTCTTATGGGCCTCTCGAGCTCTTGCTTGCATAGATTCTGCAGCCTGAAGACGGGACACATGCTCTGTGTAAACTTCCCGCCTTGACCGACCTCCATGCAACCCTCTGGGGTCATCTGCAACACTCTCGCTCCTGTGCCCACTGATGCCTGGGTTTACCTCCACATTGTCAGCACTTCCACAGCAAGGGTCTTCAGTGCTCTGTTCTTTCCGTCGAATCTCAGAGGGTAAAACAGCCTTCCTGCTCCGCAGTAGCCCCTCTGTCCTCACATCCTGTTTTCCATCCACTTCCTCAAGTACTTCCTGAATCTCTTGTTTATTCCTGAAACCAGGTTCGCAACCCATAGAAAAGTAGCTCTGGCACCCCAGGTCATGGCGTTCCTCTTGCCCAGGGAAGGTCAGCCGCTGTTTGGCTGGAGCGTCAGCGATGATCCGAGTGTGAGGGTTATATCGAGGGTATGACTGGGGAAACTGGCTGTACGCAGATGCCTCTGTTGTTTGACCCCTGTGAAATGGCTCGTCACGGGCCAGTCTCTCCCTAACTCGGATTCTTCAGAAGAAGAGAAAAGGGTTGGTTACTTAGAGTAAAATGAGTTAAATATTCACTGACTGTGCAAAAGAAAAAACAGAACTGGAAGTTCATGGGCCTGGAAGTGAGTGAAAGCGAAAGAGTCTAATCCAAACAAAACAACCCTTAAGCCAAAGAACCAGTTGAAGCATCTCAATACTGTATGGTTTGTGCTAAATATGATAAAACAGCAATCTGACAGCGTATCGAATAAAAAGAAACTAAAAGTGTGTCAAAGTGGATGTTTTCAGGGGTTGGAATAAGGAGAACCATGTGAAAAATTGTTGCGATCACTGTAAAAAAATAAAAAATCAAGTAGTAAAATACAACAACTGTGATATTTGAAACATATTGAACATACATCATATTTAAACAATCGACCATATTGAAATTATCTCAAAATAGGGGATGTAGTCAAAACATTATAAACAAAAGTTAGTTCTTTGGTTTAGGGTTTTTCTTACTACTTGATGCCAAAGATCCTTAAATATGATGTTACCCATTCCTATAATTTACAGTAAAAGCAGCTATATTTCCATTTATACTGTGCGAGGGGGAAAAAAGTGTGAACATATAAATCCAACTTGTTTGCTAATTAAATATTTAGCTTTGATATGTGGTTTCATATTATTTATATTCATATTATATCAAGACCAAATTAAATGAAAATATTGCACCGGAAAGTATTATCTGCAGTCCTTGATGCATAAACCTCCATAAATACTAAATGTCAAAAATATCCCACATTTTCTGTGGACCTCAATCACCTTGCGGCATTCCCAGACCGCAGTTTGAAAACCCCTTCTTTAGATGACAAATTACTGAAAATCCAACAGATTCTGCTTTGAGGATTCTGAATAAGTATATTTATGATCTGTAGAAAAAGCTTCAAACCATTTTCAGCATTTTGATACATAAAGGCGGTTTCTCCCCTGTATATTGTATAAATGTCTAGATATGGGGATCCTAATACCCAGTTAATTTCACACAACACAGAGTTTCATTACATGCTGGGTGAGAGAGGTTTGCTGATAAACTAGCTTAGTTTGTGATGACTGGATTTTTAGGTTTAGGTCAGCAGAATCAATGCTCTCAGCAGCGGGAGGCAAAAGACTCTCTCATCCAAAACCTTTTGCAGTTAGTGCACTACCAATGAAGTGAGACTTAAATCACAAAGAAACCCTAATGCTTTTAAAAGATGTCTGTTTATTTCAGGGTTACTCTCTTTGTGTCTTCCTCTTCTTTTCCACCCATTCACTCAAGTTAAAGGTCGATTTCCATCAGCTGAGAGCTACAATACTGTTAAAAAAGTAGTTAAGCAATCCAATAATACTCTACACATCACATCCTTTTTATGAGTTGTATCCCACACTCCTCTAGCTGCTAAAAGCGGTTTCTCCTGACCCAAGCTTAACGGCTGCCATCTATACACTCACATTTCAGCTCCTCTGGACCCCTGTTTAAGTGAAAACATGCTCTGCTCTCTGTAATTGTTGAGTCATGTGAACTGTTTTTAACCTCCTCTAAGTGGACTGCATTTACAAGACTAAATTAGAAAAATGCCTGTAACAAAATGCAGCCAAAAATTATGTTTGGGATATGGTTCATGAAAAGGGAAGAAAGTGGTTGAAAAAAACATAACTTTGCAGTGAATGCAAATATAAAGACAGAGGAGAATATTTCTGTTTAAAGAACATGATTTGTGTAGACATATGCGAGAAACATCCAAAGGAGAACCTAACACAGGGCTTATTTAAATAAATAAATAATGATAAACTAGATGATAAACTCAAAAAGCAACTACATCTTAGACTTGATCACTATAACAAGGAAACTGTAGGTTTGTACTTCTTTTTTTAAGGTTATCCTTGTGCAAATACTCTGCAGATTCGGGGGATGAGGTGGCGATGAAGAGCCCATTTCTCTGTACACAACTCTTTTATCTATGTCTGGGTTTGTCAAAGTCAGCAGACATTAAGTGACAAGGAATTATAGAGGAGGAAAAAGCCCACATAGTAAATAAACCTCTAAACTAGTAAAGTCTGCAGTGGAACAGAGAATAGGAGCAAAAATAGAGAGAAAACTGATGCAAAACAGGAACACAATTTGCGTGTGAAAAGATTCCAAGAAAATGTGGCTTTGGTGTTTTGCATGACTAATCAAGTTATCACACTCTCCATTTGGCATATTGAGCTAATGCAGGCTGAATTATCTGTGTTTACATTCTTGTCGAGTTTGGTGACTCATAGCTCAATAACTTTCTCACCACAGTATCACAAATACAAACTCAAGTCAACGCTCCCTTCAACCAGGTACTGAAAAGCAATACAAGAACAAAACCTGCCATATAGGGATAAACCATACACACAATGTCATTGGGCAGTGGACTGTGAATAAAGTACATTAGAAAGAGTTAAGGGTAAACTGCAACAAAAGTGTCTGAATATTCAATGATCAAATTCAAACCCACAGCACTCATTAACAATGTGGATGGGATGGGTGGTAGAAATGTGCGCGAGGATGGCCATTATGTTACTGAGATGATGGGCCCAACTCAAAACCATTCCCTGAGCCCTCTACCTTGCTGGTTCCACACAATCTGACAGACTAAACCAGGGGTTTCCAACCTTTTCTTGTAAGCCAACTCCCTGTGACTGAAAATATTTAGGCCCTATTTGAAGTACGACCTGAGATTTTAAGCAATGTATAACAAAAATAACATCTGCATCTTCACTTGTTTTTAAATACACAACCAATCCATAGTTGCCAATATATAGTTATATATGACCCTGGACCACAAAACCAGTAATAAGGGTACATTTTTTAAAATAAATAAATATGCTTTACATTGATATTGTTAGAACTGGACAATATTTGGTTGAGATCCACCTATTTGAAAATCTAGAATCTGAGGGTGCAAAAAAATCTAAATATTGAGATCCACCTTTAAAGTTGTCCAAATTAAATTTATAAAATATCTTCATGGAACATGATCTTTACTTAATATCCTAATGATTTTTGGCATAAAAGAAAAATCAATAATTTTGACCCATACAATAGATCCATTTTACAAAATACCTGTGCTACTAATGTTTTGTGGTCGAGGATCATATATTTATATTTAATTTGACACCTTTTTTATTTTTCTTGTCACTGGCCTTTCTATCAGAATAATAAATCCTCATTTATCAACAGTGCGTCCGCACAGATTTGTGCGTAATGAGTGCGTAAGTTTAACGCAAAGTGTGGGATCTACCAACCTTGTACTTATAAATAGAAATGTGTGTAAATAGAAGCACACCTCTGAGCATGCTTACGCAGAGAATCTAGTGGTAGATTAGCAACACTACACATAAAAAGCATTTAAGACAGTATGCATTAAGCAAATCACATATGTCCTGTGTTTCCTTTAATTACAAAACACTCAATTTATAATTTTTGTAGTTTTAAACACAATGCATAATTGGTGTCAAACCCTATAAAAGACAGCTGTGACAAATGTTGGATGCAATTATTTCCTTGGACCCAACCTACATCCAATTCCCTTACCAAAATCGTCAACAAGCTGAAATAAAATGGGGCATTTATGCTATCGCCAGATTCCCAAACATAATTGGAGCCATAGACTGCACCAACATCGCCATAAAAGCACCATCAACCAATGAATTTAAAGATGAAAATAGAAAAGGATTTAATTCTATTAACGTGCAAATCATTTGTGATGCAAATTTGTTGTTGTGAAACATCGTTGCGCAACTCGTTCTATGTTTGTGAAGTTCCTCTTCTTTGCCATTATTGCAGTGAGGAAAAAACACAATCACGTGATTTTTAAAGGGAAGTGTTGTCACCATATATGGTTTATTGGAGGCGTTTCCGAATGCTAATGACCACGAACGTGAACAAGCATGGTACTTGCGCACGTGTGGGATTTATCAACAATGATTGCTTACTCATGTGAGTAAACTGTGCGCATGTTTGATAAATACAGCTTTTCTTGTACTTAGGCACATTCTAAATTTCATGCGTAGGACAAAATATTGAACCTTTTCTATGCACTGTTGATAAATGAGGGCCCTGGACTAAAGCAAGAGAGAAAAGTGAAAATGGAATTCATTTCATCATCATACAGCACACCCTCAAACTGTCTGATAAATATTATTTACAAAACTTTTAAGAGCTTGCTGACGTTGCCAGTGTGCACACTAAAGCCAGGTTGCTACAACAATCTCTTCTAAATAACCACTAGTTGTTTAATTTACAACTTTGTCTCCGTCTTCCAAGCTAAGTGTGGTCCCCAGCCAGAATAACCTGCAAAGTGGACCAGACTTTTCCCCCAAACTATAATCCAATAAACCACTAGAAAACATAAGACTATCCGATTGTCAATCTTACCTCACATTCCAGCAAGGACATTCATAGGACAGGACTAGAGATGGTTTGAGATAGGGCCATGAAGTTAGGCGGGACCACTGTTAAGTGAAGGGTGTCAAACACACCCATAAATCCCAAATGTATGGTACCTGGAAGGCCAGTTGATTGGAGAGAGGGTGTCTCCTTCTGAATCAGTCTGAAGTGACCATTGGTTAGCTGACTGGCTACAGGAGCTAAATTAGTTGAGAAACACCCAAGAGAGTGAACCACTCAAAGGTTTAGGAGTAGAGAGAGAGGGAAAAAGAAAAGAGGGGGGAAAAAACCTTACAAGAAACCAGGTTCCTGAAGAGAGAGTAGGGCCTCAAATAAGTTATGAAAATTGAGTCTGGCTTGCTGGGAACTGAGTTTTAAAGGCCAAGTCCTCATTTGTTCACATTAACTAACCAATCAAACATTATACTGACGTTATGAATGTGCTCTGGGTCTTTCCTGAATATCATTCTTTATCATACTCATTTGTACATTTTTGGCTTGGCTTAATGTTGGGAATTTTAATTCAGCTGGAGTCTTTTGTTGCTTAATTTGGCACGCACTTTAAAACCAAAGCGTCAGAGCACTGACCCACGCCATAAAGAAACAGCTGCCAAAGGACAGTAAAGGTCAATGCTAATGGATAATGTGTCGTACTGAACAGAGCCCACCCATCTTTAGGGAGCTGTGGAAACACTCCTAACAGTATGCAAGCCAAATCCTGCAAACTGACAGCTTTCTTTTGGGGAAAATATCTGTGAAAGACAGATTCAGGGGAATACCAGCCAACATTCTTTCCAAAAAATGAAAGAATAAGGGAAGGAAATTAAGACACTGACATATTAGGATAATACTTGGTGAGAGTAAGAGGGAGAGACAAAAAAAGAAGAAGAAGAAACAGCTAATGTGTTAAGACTCACCCGTGTCTTTGAAGGATGTTGTGAGCCTGCTGCTCAATAAACAGATCACCGGGAGATGCTCCCTGTTTGGAAGATGGCATCATGGCCCTTCGACCTGTGTTAGGCGAGCTGGGAACCCCCATCGCCCCTGGTTCCCTCCCTGGAACCCTGACAGACCCGGACACATCCATATATGCAGATGGGTCAGGTGCAACCCCTCCACTTTCATGTAATCTATCCCGCTCTTGTGCCCTCCTCTGGTTCTCCAGATTCATCATCCTCTCACGCTCAGAGATGGAGTCTGTGCGTTCTTGGCTGTATTCTGGATGGGTGTGAATGTGAAAGCTGGCCCTATCTCCTTGATGGCTGGTGGTGTAAGCATTATGCTCCACCCTGTCTCCTCCTTCTAACTTTGGCCTGTGTTGTCGGTCTGAGCCATCGGGCTCTCTGGAGGTTCTGGAGTAGCGAGTGGTATAGTCGGTTTCGGTCTCCTGATCCAGAGAGATGCCATAGCGCTCTGCTAGTTGACGCCGCCGTTCTGCCTTGTAGCGAGCAATCCTTTCAGCTTTAGAGTCCAGCTCTGCCACATGAGTGGTGCCAGTGCTATAGACAGAATCTTGTTGGACTGTGTGGGTTCTGGACTGAACCTCTGCACCATGCGGATTTGAGACGTTTGGGTCATTTTTGCCATAGGGCTGAAGAGAAACTACGATGAGAGAGACAGGAAGACAATGCACAGTTTACACTGAATCAATTTGCCCAAACTTTAAGTAACCAACCACCAGCTAATTAACCCAATAACCTATCATTATGTGTTGATATGCACCGTATCATTATTTTTAAGATGCTTAGTGTATATTATTTCTCATTCATGTTATAGGGGAGTGAATAAATCTATTTAAAAGTATACAAATATTAAGAACATTTCTCACCTGTACAGGGGTCACAGATGTCTGCTGCTCGGGTATATCTGGGAGTGTCCTCCTCTAGCAGCCGATTGGTTACTAGACCGCCACAATCTGGGAGATTTTGGAGAACATCACTATCGATACCCTCCAGACGGCGTGCAATTCGCTCTTTCCTATAAGCAGGAGTGGTACAATGTTAATAAGGATCACTATTTTTAAATGAAAACATATATTTACAATTGAATGTTAAAATGTGAAAAAATATTGCAAATTAGAATAACTATTTCTATTTGAATATATTTTAAAATGCAATTTATTACTGTGATGGCAATTTACTCCAGTCTTCAGTGTCACATGATCATTGAAAAATGTGTGCCATATGCTACTTTAAATCTGATGAAGAGCATGAAGCTTGAAACGTAGTGTGTGGTGAGAGGAAAATTAAAGTGTTTTTTGGCAATAACAGCATGCAGACAATATTGTGATTTTGTTATTTTTGCCGAACACCTGCAGGAACTGAACTTTGGCTCTGCATGCTTTGTGAGACTGATTTAACTTCTCACCTGTTCATGTCCCAACTCTGACTCGTGCTTATAACCTCAAAACGTTTCCTTAATTCTGAGACTAAAGAGAAAAAGAAAGGCAAAGTGATGGATGGGTAAAAGAATGAGAGACAGAAGGAGGATAAATAGGCTAAATCAAACCATTACAAACAGTGAAACATATTGCACTATATCTCATGTATTTGTGCTATGTCTACTACCAAAGCAATCAAAGCTTACTGTATGTATACAGTACTGTAAGATGCACAATGTTTCACCCCACAAGCACAATTTAAAGACTGAATTATAATCTACTTTTTACATAATTCAGCTTTGCTGTAAATACCAAGTCATGTTTCATGATGTATCTGATGTATTACACTAACCCTGCAGCCTATTAAGTATACTGCTATGTCTCCACAACGACACAACTCCAATAATAGTCGATTTGGCAGAAGTCAGTGTGTTATCTGAAACAAAAACTGCTTACACTTAAGTCGTCTATCATTATCTAGGAGAATGGATGCTTTTCCACAAAAGTTAACCAATCATAGGTGCATCCACAGTGAGTGTTGTTTCAGCAGTATGGAAATATGACACTCAACTGTGTCCTGTCACTAGGTGACTAGTGAAGTGATTGAGAGGTGACTCATTATGGGCTAAATGAGTACACATGGCACACTTGTTTCTAACAGTGCTTCCTTAGCCTGGTCTCTTTGGGATTCAAAGCAAAGATCTGGGTGGTGCAATGAAAAGGGCAGGATTTCCCTTTCTGTTTCACATAGTCCAGTAAGGCTAAAGTGCATCTTACTGATACCTAATTGCTTAGCTTAAAGGCACAGTATGTAATTTTCGACACTAGAGGTCACATATTCAAAACCATAACAAAGGCATAGCTTGATGTCATGCGAAACAACAACAGAGTGGCGTGCTAGACTGTATAACTACTACTTCTGCATTTTTTTATTGTACTCACTGTGTTGCCATGGTTTTACGGCAGTAGAAGCAAAACTGAGGATAACGCGGACATGACGCAATTGACAGGCGACACAATGAGGAGGAACGTTACACTGGTTAAAATTGAGAATTTCTCTGGATTAAAACTTTGTTGGAAACTTTTGGGATAATGCAAGTACACACGTGTGCTAGTGGTTTTTGGATATTTTAATGCACAAATCTTAAATATTATGCCTTTAATTCTGTAAAACAGTTCATTGGAAAGATGTATAAAAAAAAGCATCATATTTATCTTATTTTATTAATTTAATCAGACATTTACAATGTATTAAAGATAACACAGCATGAGTGTGTTCAGGTTTGTCATGTTTTAAATCAAGTTCCCACTTGGAAAGGGAGGGGGAGAATAAACAGCAGTGTGAATCTGACATTAGACAGGCCTGATTCTAACAAGCCAGGATTACACAACTCTAAAAGCTGCACGCCAGCAAAGTGAATGGGAATGTATGTGTGTGTGTGTGTGTGTGTGTGTGTGTGTGTGTGTGTGTGTGTGTGTGTGTGTGTGTGTCAATGTAAATTGCCACCCACAATCCATTTAACTTTTATAACAAAAAATATTTTTAGAGTGACTTGATTTCATCCATCAGGAATTAATTGGATGGTGAAGTGTTATAAAGTTTGTTAGAAAATGTTTGGCAAAGCTATTTGGCAAATATTCAATAGCCTGTGTAGCCTATACTTGACACCAGCAAAAGGACAAATGGTCAATTTTGGTTTCTTTATGCATTATTGTATCTTTAAGTGTTAAAAACACCATTAAATGTCAATAAAAAAACAACAATCTAATCAAGAGACTGACGATGTGTACTAGCCTATAGAGTGGTGCAGGGATGACATCAAAACCTGGAAGACTAATTTGCCACTAATTCCTTCGAGATTTTCCTATGTGGTTTTATCATGTGATTTTAAAATTTATGAGTAAAATAAGGTCTGTGGTAAACCTAAGTTGACGATTAAGTTTACGACAAACCGTAAGTTTGACGTTTTGTTCTAAAGCAGGGGTGTCAAACGTACGGCCCGCGGGCCGGAACCGGCCCGCTAGGGGGTTCAGTCTGGCCCGGGGGATAAATCTGCAATATGAAAAAAATATTTTTTATTTTCGGCGGAACTAACAGCAGATGGCAGCACCGAGCTTCAGGGTCTGAGCGGCATTTGGTTCTATCAGTTTACCCGCGTTTTCTGTTGGCCCTGGCACCATCGTCCTCGAAATGTCTTTGTCAAAAAAGAGAAAAGTGGACACAGAGTGTCGAATTTTTCAAGAAAAATGGACCTCTTCCTATATGTTCACGGAGGTTAATGGGAAACCCGTGTGCTTGGTGTGCATGCAGCAAGTTTCGGTGCTTAAGGAATATAATATTCGACGACACTATGAAACTCAGCATGGCGAAAAATACAACAGCTTGCACGGAGAATTGAGAAAACAGAAGGTAAATGAAATGTTGGTGGGTCTGAGGAAACAGCAATCTGTTTTCACCCGGAGCCGAGAGGCCAGTGATGCTGCAGTGAAAGCCAGCTACCTAATTGCGAGCGAAATAGCACTTGCATCAAAGCCGTACTGTGAGGGGGAGTTCGTTAAAAATTGTATGCTAAAGGCTGCTGAAATTGTGTGTCCTGAGAAGCGACAAGCTTTTGCCAATATTAGTTTGACGAGAAATACCGTGGCAGACAGGGTTTCGGAAATATCGGCAGATTTGGACAGCCAACTGAAACGCAAAATTGAGTCATTTCTGGCCTTTTCTGTTGCAATTGATGAGAGTACGGATATTACGGATGTCGCGCAACTGGCCATATTCATTCGTGGAGTTGACGATACTTTGACTGTCACAGAGGAGTTTCTTGAGTTGGTGCCTATGACCGACACCACAACAGCTGAGGACATTTTCCGCTCCGTCGTTGGAGCGCTGGACAGAGTCGGGGTGGACTGGTCTCGCGCCGTAAGCCTGGCTACAGATGGTGCGCCGTCAATGATCGGGAAAAAGGCAGGTGTTGTTACAAAGTTCAGAGAGAAAGTACAAGCCGCGAATGGAGGGGGTGATTTTTGGACATTTCATTGTATTTTGCATCAGGAGGCATTATGCTGCAAGTCGTTAAAAATGGACCACATCATGGAGGTGGTTGTCCGAACTGTTAATTTCATCCGAGCCAGAGGTCTCAATCATCGTCAGTTTGACAGCCTTCTCAGTGAATGTAACATTACCCATGGTCTGCCATACCACACTGAAGTAAGGTGGTTAAGCAGAGGTGCTGTGCTGAAGCGCTTCTTTGATTTACGTGAGGAAATCGGACATTTCATGGAGAGAAAGGGTAAACCTGTTAAGGAATTACAGTGCCCACTATGGCTGCAGGACCTTGCATTTATGGTTGATATTACAGAGCACTTGAATAATCTGAACAAAATGTTGCAAGGACGCAAAAAAATTGTAACACAGTATTATGACAGCATACGTGCATTCAAGTTAAAGCTCACGTTATGGGAGACGCAGATGGCAAGCGGTGACCCTGCTCATTTTCCCTGTCTAAGAGATGTGTGCGCAGCAAGCGTTAATCCTGACGTGAGAAAGTACAAAGACAAGATTTCAGTGTTGCTGAAGGAGTTTGAGAAACGATTTCAGGTCTTTAGCGAACTTGAGACAGAATTCGCAGTTTTTCGCTCACCATTTACTGTCAGAGCTTCTGATGTGCCCGTTGACATGCAACTGGAAATAATTGAATTGCAGTGTAATGTAGAATTGAAGGACAAATTTGCCTCTGCTGGCTTGGACACATTTTATCAGTATCTCCTGCCAGGCTATCCTAAATTAACAGCACTGGCTGCAAAAATGTTGTGCATGTTTGGGACTACTTACCTTTGTGAGCAAGTTTTCTCAGTAATGAACATTAATAAAACGAAGCTGCGCTCAAAGCTCACACATAAGCACTTAAATGAGATTCTAAAATTGGCTGCTACTCAGGACATGATGCCTGATATTGATGCACTTGTGCGGGCTAAAAGATGCCAAGTTTCAGGGGCAAATTTATAAAGTAAATTAGTTTACATTTAAAAAAAAAAACCATAGGCTACATACCTGTATAAATTTGCTAATTTTACAAAGATTTTCTTTTTGAAACTGCTGCCACTTAACATTTTAAGTGTGTGAAGTCAATCCATGTGTTCAGAATTGCTTCCCAGAAATCGAAAATGGATATATAAAAAAAAAAAAGGAAAATGGAATTAAATAATTTCTATATTTTGATATTTGATATATATTAACATGCAGGACAGTGTTTTTAAGTTACACAAAACTGTGACTAAATGTTTTAAAAATAAATGTTAAACTGAGTGAAAGTGTTTTTGAAATTGCACATACTGTTCATAATATATTTTGTAAAAGGACAATTAATTTAATATAAAGATTTTTATAATTTACTTCTTCTTTGCACTAATACAAAGAAAAAAGTGGACTTTTGTTAGTTACGAGTTTACTGGTCTGGCCCTCTTAAAATCAGATTTAGCTGTATGCGGCCCCCAGACCAAAATGAGTTTGACACCCCTGTTCTAAAGCGTAAAATACACACACCCATTCTGAAAACGCATATTTCGAAACAGTTATGTGTATTTCTGAAAATGTAGGTTTCTAATAAATAACTAGATAAGGGTGTGTGCAGTTTGCGTTGTAAAACAAAACGTCAAAGTATCGTCAAGTTATGTTTACCACAGGCTTCATTTTACTCATAAATTGAAAAGAAACTACTGGTGAATTAATCTTACGGTTTCTGATGTCATCCCTGCACCACTCTATTAGCGTCATTTATAAATACTGAAAGACAGATTTTTTTTATTTTATTTAATGCAAAAATCTCGTTTGGAGCTTACCATCTGATCATGCGAGAGCCCCACAAAATCCTGTTCAACCATTTTTTGGACTGACTTACAGTACATAAATGTTACTATATATCTTGGCACTCTCTTTTCACACAACTAACACATTTTCAGGGCCAGTAAGCAAGACAACTTGCCCAACAACAGGTGGTCCCTAGCAGACCAAATATAGGTCATCAGAGCCCATCCCCCCCGACCCATGTGTCCAGCACCCATCAAGACAATGCAAAGTGAAACAACATACAGCCTTGAATAAACTTGTGAAAACTTTGATTAAGGCACTATGACCGGTATTACAGACTTTGTTACTTGCCATTTTAGCATACAGTTGTCATCTAATGTGAATACAAAATGTCTCATGTGATTATATCATCCTAAAATGAAGTGGGCTTAAGAACCACAGTGATCATTGAATGTTCAAATCCTCCTTGGGATTGAACCAGCAACCTTTGTATTAAGATTCTTGACCATTAGGGTAACACAGAAAAGTGCAGAAGTCAACTGAATGCAGTAAATGCAGCGCTGTTAAGACGTTTTTGGAAGAGAAATTAAAATTGTGTGGGTGATTAATCGGAGCATGGACTGATATAGTCCGTTTTTAGGTGACTGAGACTGAGACGTCCGACAAATTATTTAGGCGCACCAAGAGAAATGCACAGAGAAAGAGACAACCAGTATTAGGAAGTCCCAGAGCAAGTGCGGATATTCATTAAATACAAGAGACAAACATTAATTATTCTGAAATATTTCACCAGATGAGAAGTTTATCTATGCATCATCTTTTACTCTTTTAATTCCTTTTATAGCTGTATCATCTTTGTATCTCTACTACATTTCCTTTTCTGTGGAAAGCACTTTGAATTACCATAGTGTATGAAATGTGCTATATAAATAAACTTGCCTTGCCTTGAAGTGTGACAGAGCTCCTGACATAACTGGTATATAATAGCAATGATTAAAGAACCACACACCTGAAGTGTTGATGTATTTTGTACTTACCCTTGGGTGTATTTCCCAGCAGACTGACATCTAATTCTTTGTTGGTTCCCTCGTCTTTCTCCTCAAACGAGAACTCTTTCTGGAAGCTGGGCAGAGTGAAACCAACTTTCAATACATTTTGCATATAATGTAACAGGAACAAGAGTCCTCAGTATTGCCTGCTTTAGCAGCACCTAAAAAGGCATCTGAACAGTTCCATCCAAAAGAAAATGTGAAATGTTATATATTCACTAAAATGTATTTGTATAACTGGAATTTTTTTAGCAAGAGTAAATATTTTCCTGACAGGAAATAAGGTCTCAACATACAAGAAAAGGGCAAAAGGGAGAATAAATATCACACATTTATCTAAAACATCCCAGTGTTCAAGTGAATACACAATTTTAAAAAGCATGACTACATCTGTACACAACAGGTACACACAATACAGTTCTCTTAAATTTGTTCAAGCATTATACAAGACTGAGATTCTGTTGGTGTGGATTTTATCAATTGAACTTGCACAGTAAATGAAAACCCAAGTTATATAAACATTCTACAAAATTAGTATTACATAAAAACAGGGATCTTACCTAAGAGCTCTCCCTTGCAGTTTGGTATTGCCAACTTTAGGGGCTGTTTCTCCAGTGAAGCCTGTGCACACAAAAGAAAGCATAGCCTTCAGACTACGAATACTCCTGCCGGTGACAGGAGTGGTCAGCGAAACATGTTTCTAAGGCCCCATGTGAAGGGCAGGAACGAAAACAATAGTATCCATTTCGTGGATGTCAATATGGTGCTGTGTCCATAGCTGAACAGACTTATTTCTGTATACACATAGTACATCTGTGTGCACAGAGTCAACTGCCTGGGCCCATGTTCAGAATGCTGTTTCAACAGTTTTGTTAGTCAAAGTGACTACCATGTAATGCACAAAGTCATGCATCTCATCTGCACAAAACACAGTCCTCCTGAGTGGATTAAGGATATAAAAAGAATGTAGCAATAGAGTAATAATGAATTCTGCCCTATCCCAAAAATAATTATCCATTTATATTAGTGCTGTTAAACGATTAATCGTGATTAATCGCAGCCTAAATAAAAGTTTGTGTTTACATAATATATGTGTGTGTACTGTGTATAATTATTATGCATATATAAATGCACACATATGCATGTATACAGTACATTTAAGAAACATTTATAGATCAAATATTGATATATAATGTAATTGATATAAATATATATACACAGCATATACATACAAATATTTCTTAAATATATACGTGTGTGTACTCAAATTTACATAATTATATACAGTACACACACATACATTATGTAAACAGAAACACCAACTATTATTTTGGATGCGATTAATCGCGATTAATCGTTTGACTAACATATTTTATATTATTTACATTCTTACAGTAAATAAATGGATAATATAATTAAATTGTATTATTATTATAAATAATCAATAATTAAATTAAAAGTGTTAAAAGTGAATATTAAATAAATGTTTAAGTTTATATATTTTTTTAAATTAAATTAAAATAATAATAAGCAATAACATATATGGTGCCAATATACAAGCATCCCTTCAAAAAAAGAAAGAAAAATTAATTCACTCTGAAGGGATGAATTTAATAATGTTTTGTTAACTTACAACAGTCAGTTGAGTAATGCAATGAAATACATATGTTGTTATCCAGGTGTGGAATCATATGAATAAGCACATAGAGATCTGACATCTGAGCCTCACAGAGGGATTGGAAGAGCAGAACATGCGTTTCCACTTTACCCACAGATCAATAGCCTGACCACACATTCATCCACACGGACCCAACACCCTTTTTGACATCCACAAATTCAATATTCAAATATGTTAATCCACAATAAGGACTGTGGTTAGATGTCATTTCCTCCTCTTCTCTCTACAAACACCATTTGAGGGGTGAAAGTGAATGAGAGTGCCAACTGATGGACTCTGTTTTGGTACAGAGTGAGTTTTCACAGCTGGGATGAGTATCTGCTAAAAACATTCCTCATTGCCTAAAAATCTCCTCTAACTTCAGAGTCACAGGGCCTGCGGACAAGACAACATCAACTGAAGGGGGATGGAAAGAGAGAACAGAAACATTGAAAAACAGTGAATTTGCAACAAATAACAGAAGTCTCTCTATTTTGGTACCCTGCACTGAGGACATCTTCCTGTTCCATATGTTACCAATGTTTTATTATTGCATCTGGGATAATTCAACTACAAAGCCATTGCCATTCAGGCAAACTAAGTGATTAATGATGCCAGCGTTAAAAACAAATCGTTGACAGATTTTCCAAAGTCCTCACAGTAAATTAACACTACAGGGTAAATGAAAAGTTAATGACAATGTTTTCCAGAAGCAGGAACAAAAACACAAAAACATTAAGCAAACTGACAGTTCGTAATGCAGATAAACTTGATTGATCACAAAAACTTTCCTAAGCACTCATTATGTGCATTGCATGGTCTTGTTGAGAGCATCCATCGCTAACAGACATGATTGGAAATCCAGAAAACCTTGGCTCTGTGCCCTCTAAAGTACAGTTGCTAATCAGACACAGTTAAGTGTGACATTTACAGCACTTTAAATGGAATGCATGTTATTCCACAGCCCTGTGACACACCAACATACCTCTCGATCTACAACAAGCATTACATAGAAGCTGATCGCACAGCTCTGAAACTTGTTTAGGTTAATTTTATGTTCCAGCATAATTGCACACCTGTTTCCCAGCACAGTCAGTATCTAATAATATGGTGACTGATAAACTTGCGTGAATATAGGGTTTAGTCATCAATATCTGGCATTAGTCGGAGTTAAAGCAAGTCAAAGCCTGTTTGGTCAAATGACAAGATCATAAACCCAAGGCTCTCTCGCTTCTAATGATTGTCACAGTTTATCAAGACACATTTAAAAAACATTAAGCAATGTTTTTAAATATTTAATCAATAATAAAATTGATATTTTTATATTTATTAATAATAATATATTATTCAAAAGTTTGGGGCCAGTAAGATTTTCAAAGTTTTTGAAAAAAGCCTCTTATGCTCACCAAGACTGCATTTATTTGATCAAAAATACAGTATTTTTTATTTATTTAAATTTTAAATATAATTTATTCCTATAATTTATCGTATTATCTTAAGATGAATTGCTTGTATTCCTCAACACTGGATAAAACGAAGCATCTGCTAAATGATGAAATGTGAATATAAATATTGCTGAAAAAAGTATAATTTAAAAAGGAAAAAAAAACATACTGACCCCAAATTTTAACGGTAGTAAACATTTATAATACATTTTAATATTTAATCACACTCAAATACAATTAAGCAAGTAAAGTAATTGACGACAAATCACTTCAAGTGATGATAAAACTATGAAAGTCAAGTAGTACATGCTAGTCATGAATACAAAACACACTTACAGGATGAAACCTGTTAAATAGGAAAACACAAGTGCCAAAATATGGCAGTCGGGTGTTAGTGAAGCACTTGTCTCACCTAATAAAGGATTAGTCTTCAAGAGGAATAGGATTAGCCAATGTGGACACAGGAAGTGTGCCATTGTGCATATGTATGGCATGACTTGATTTTTAATGCCGTTTTATGTTTTAATGCCAGCTGAACATTCTTCTATACCCTTCAAAAGAGTGTAAAACTGTCATTTAGCAATGCACAGACAGATAGGGAGATCTTAAGAGTCTTAAAGGAGACAGCTGGTGTCTACACTCCAGGAAAGGGTGAATTAGGTGATGGGGAATCTCTAAAACCCATTCATATGTTAACGCATTAATCCATTTACATTTAAAGCAGTCAAAACACTGACTAAAATACTTCCACTATAAAATGAAAGCAAATTAATTTGATGCATCAAATCTATGTCTCAGAGTGAACTGGACACAAACACCTGCTATAAATGTGAAAATGCACCATTTAACTAAGAACACACAGGATAAATGGAAAAGCATGTGCTGTTGCGCAAGTGCACAGTCCAAAACAAAACCATTAAAAGGCAATGCTGTGAGTCAAACTCTCTTAAAGTGACTAACAGACCCAACTACAGAATTTCAAATATTGAAAACATTCATATCTAAACCACAGTATGCAAAAGAGACTACACTTGTTCTGCTTCAAAATGCCTCAGTTCTCATTTTTAGTCAGAGAGTTTGTCCTGAATACTTCTGTCCTTGGAGGATCTAGCACCATTAAAAGCCAAGCAGCATTAACAGAGATGTGGTGGGCCCGTCCTGTCCTGTCCCACCCCAACAGCCATTTACTCACCTTGGCACAACTTGACATGGTTGATATAGTTGGAGATCCAAGGGTTCCGGTACATATTGATAAAATAAAACAAGGAGTAGACGACTGATAAGAAAAGAAAGTGACCAGAAAGGTGGGAGGGGGGAGGGGGGGGAATAGTGAAGGACCAAAGAGAGGAGGAAAATGGGAGAGATAGAGAGGACTGCAGAAAAGCAGCAGTGTCTGAACTGCAAGGTGATGCAGAGTTAGCTGCAGCAGTCCTAGGACAGCCAGAGAAGGGAGGTGGAGAGAAAGAGAGAGAGAGAAACGCTGCGAGAGGAGGAGGAGAACAGTATCTCTCCAACACTATGACACTATGCTGACGGAGAGCCTCTTGCTGTCTGCACGGCTGCTGCTAAATGCTAGCAAGGTAACTACGGTGCTAATGCTACTCACTGCTAATCAGATTAACAATACTGAGGCTGGGGGACGCAGGGGGAGAGATAAAGATATAAAGAAAGGGGAGAGAGATGGAGGACAACAACATTAGTCAGACAGTAGCGGTTGTGTGCACTAGCAGCTGCGTACAGTGAGAGTGTGCTTAGGACAGCTGAAAGGGTGAGAAAGTAAGAGAAGATAAGTGCCTCAAAGGAACAAGAAATTCCTCTCATCTCTTAGCAATGACATATGCGTGGTACTTCGAGAAGGAGAGTGGAAAAGCAAGATCTCTGCCATGAGGAACATCACTTGCCAAGTCATATTGTTGTGCTAAGTGCTCAAAGGAGGGACAAAATAATAGACGATGTGTGGAGTAGAAAAATCACTTGATTTATCGACTCATCAGGTCTTTCCCGTTCTGTTTTCCCAATATCAACAGATGATGCTGCGTGTTAAATAGGTTTAGATTTTTAATATGTACTATCCTAGTCCCTGTAGTAGCGGGAAAAAAAACCTTCATTGCTTAAATTTCTTCTCAGGATTACTGGTGGGTTTCAAAAGAATGACTCTGTGCGCATCTGCTCCAGGGTTCAAATGGGATAAAATATCCATACTAGCAGCCAAACTTGGAAATTCTCATGTAATAAAGTCACCCATTGATGAGGAAGACATTGACTGCTGAAGTCTTCTGGATGATAGTATAAAGAGAGAAAAAAAATAATGGTCAAATAATGGAGTGGAAGAGAGCTAAAAACACTTAAGTTGCGATTGAATATTTTTATATTTATTATTGCAATTTAAATAACTTTTCTATTTAAAAAGCCTTTTAAAATGTAATTTGCCTTGTGTGATGGCAAGGCTGAATTTTCAGCAGCCATTATCCTTCAGTCAGTGTCACATGACACCTTCAGAAATCATTCTAATATGATCATTTGATGCACAAGAAACAGATTTTTTTATTATTATCAATGTTTGTGCGGCTTAATATTTTTGTGGAAATCGTGATGCATTTTGTTCAAGTTAAGAAATAAGTATTTATTTAAAAAATATATATTTTGTAATATTATAAATGCCCTTACTGTCACTTTTGATCAAATTAATGCACCCTTGCTGTATTAATTTAATTTAAAGTATTCATTTCTTTCAAAAACAAAAACGTACGGACCCCAAACTTTTGAACCATAGTTTATAAAACAACAAAGATTTATATAAATCTAAACTTTTGTAATTTAAGTAGTTAAAGCTTAAAAAGAGAGGAGAATGATGATATTACAGGCAATATTTAAAAGTTCTTCGATATTTTTTTAATTCCAAAACAGTTCACGACGCGAAAGAGAAACAATGTAGCAAAAACTGGATGTTCATTCAAAAATCTGTGACAGCAAATATGTGACAAAAAAACATCCATCCAATTTCCAAATGGTTTATCCTGATTCCTTAGCTAGGTAAACACCCTGGATGGATGGCCAGTCCACTGCAGGACACAACAACCATGAACATATCCCAAAAAACTAACTGAGGCTAAATTGACATGGTCAGTTTTGGAGGCTGGCAAATGTATTTACAGATGTGTCCAACACACTCTCTAAATCAGGGATGACAACCATATTCTGCTGCTGTGTGAAAGTAACAAATTACTAACGTTATAAATGGACTATAAGGGGAAAAATGGACACAAGGACACAAAATAATCACAGGGAGGCAGTGTGAAGACGGTGAGACATTAGCGAATGAGGAATGAGCCAGTGTGGAATGGGGGGGGGGGGGGGGGGGGGAGTACAGAGCAGCGGGGAGAGCTAACCTCAGTGCGCATTCGAGCAAGGAGGGCATTTGAGCACTCATGTACATACAGAATGGCATTTGACCTGCACTATTTCTGGCCTATTATCCTGACTGCAATGTTTCCACTGCAATACTTATCCTCATACACAAACACACACCCTTTAAGGATGGCCCGATACTAAGACCCATCAAAAATCAAGAATGTGTCAATGAGTGTCTCAAGAGGCCAGAAAAACCAGCTGGTGTTGTTCTTGACACAATCATAGGGCCAGTTCAAGATAGGGCGCATCGGTATCTGAAGATAAGATTCATTACGGACCATGATCAGGAAATCAAAGACATTCCAGAGACTGAACTCAAATCTATAGATAATCAGCACTTGAGTCCTTGTCGGGATCTAACTACAGGCTGAATAGGGATGACATCACCATGTGACTCAAAAGGGCAAGTGCACTGCCTTGTCATTACACATAATGTAATCTACCGGTTCCTCAGAGACAAGCCTGCTTTCTCAGATGACAAATACCACAAATATGACATCATCCCTTAATCCAAAACACCACCATCTAATGACACCATTGCATGCACATGTGCTCAGTATTTACAGCACAAACTATTGGGCTTGGTTTAACACCATCTGCACGCTACAGTAGTAAATAAAGATTAAAGTGGTAAATGGTGACAATAAACTCAAGCAAACAGAAATAAAGAGGAATTACGAGACAAATTAAGCCAAAAAGCCATGTAATGGGTCTAAGCTTAAACCCAGATTTTAAAAATCACATTTTAGTTTATTTTTACTGTGTACCAGAAATTGTCATAAATAAAAACAAAAGAAAACAAGACTTTTGTAGTTTGTAGAACTTTAAAAACTACCGTAATGTCAAACGTCCCAGCAGACAAATCACCCCTAATTGGGGTCTTTTTAGGATCAAGGATCACATAAACAATGATCTTAGTTACAATAAAAACAGATAATAAATTAAAGGAAATCTGCTTTCAGAAATGGTATATGGGAAAAGACAGAAGAAAAAAAAACATTTTGAGAGTTAATAAGATGGAAAGGGTCCGATATGACTATCAGAGAACTAAACCAAAGACTAAGAGGTTTTGTTTCTGGGCTCTCTTGACAAAGTTAACATACTGTAACTCATGTTCAGCTTGGCTCTTGACTTCCCCACATATCAACTTTCAGAGTGTCTCATGCCAGAAAAACAAAACCTGGCAAGGAAGTTTAAGCTATTCTGACTTTTGGTTTTCTAATAGATCTAAATTATGTGCTAAATGAAACCAGCCAAGTCTGAAATATTCTGCATAAATGTATGTCACAAGGTGCTGATTTATCTTGCACTGGATTATACAAAGAAAGATTAACTGCATCTCTTTAGATTGGTCTCAGTCTAATTTTCAAACTGCACGGAAAAAGACAAAGAGAGTTCAGTATATATATATATATTATATAATATATATATATTTTCCCCTGCTACATTCAGTAATAAATTAGAATAACCTTTACCACAGATCCAAAGAAGCTCATTTGATGGAAGCCATTTCAGGTAATTGACACTGAAGAAAAAAAGCAATGCTAAACTTAATGATGAACATCTAGCCTATGTAAAACTGATTAATGGCAGGAATCTTAAAGCACATCAAGATTCAATTTATGTTTATGCTAGGAAACCTGAATCATTAGGTGGAATGTGAATAATTTGCAAAGGAATCACACTGCCCCATTTAATCAGTGTTTCCCTTCAGCCCTGTAATTGATGTAGCAGAATGAAATCTCTGTAACAGAGGACTGAACTGATGACCCATAGCGGCGTTCTGCTCTATTTAACCAGTATGACTTCTACAATACTTGATATACGTCCTGAGATTGGGAGGTGACTGGTAAACGCTCATGGAGTCTGGTTTCAACCAATCATTGTTCACCTGATTAGGGTCAGTATGGAGTAGGAGGTCAGAAAATGGTCCACTCATTCCACATCACATTTACCTAAAATTACCACTTGCACACACACACACACACACACACACACACACACACACACACATACACATCTCTATCCTAAAAAGGGAATGTGTTTCCTGAGTGGCTGACTATAGGTCACCACATCTTTCTTTCCTTTGTCTGAATGGCTGGGCGGTGTCAATAATGTGGCTGCACCTTATGTTGAACGCAATAGGAGTTTGTTTGTGTGTGTGTGTTTGTGTGTTTGTGTGTGTGTGTGTGTGTGTGTGTGTGTGTGTGTGTGTGTGTGTGTGTGTGTGTGTGTGTGTGTGTGTGTGTGTGTGTGTGTGTGTGTGTGTGTGTAGTGCATAACCTTCACTGAGTATCTAGGGCATCAACAAGTCACATTCTAAATGAAGCCCACAGGTTTATCCATGGTTTCCAAACCTAGTTTACAGAAAATATATATTACACACACATATTGGTCCGTAATGAATCTTATCTTCAGATACTGATGCGCCGTATCTTGAATTGGCCCTATAATTGTGTCAAAAACAACACCAGCTGGTTTATATATATATTTAAGTTTAAGTATATAGAATATTCATATACAGAAAAGTATTGTGCTGTAATCAGTGATGCCAGTAACTTTTACTTAGTAACGCGTTACTCTAATCGGACTACTTTTTTCCAGTAACGAGTAATCTAACGCGTTACTATTTCCAAACCAGTAATCAGATTAAAGTAACTTATCCGAGTCACTGTGAGTAACTATTTTAGTCATTTTCCTTAGTAAAAATATATTTTTTTGCTTTTTTTCTTGCGTCTCGGGGAGAGTATTTATATTAAGTGAAGTCAAGAAAGACAAGAAAGTCAAGTCTTTATTGAATTTTTTTAAAAAACGTTTTTTTTGTGGGGTTTTTTCAGGAATTTTTTTTTTAAATTTCAACTTAAAATGTCAGGAGATACATTGTTGACGTTACTGTTAAAAATGCAATTCCAATAAAGTGAGTGTTGGCAAAAACGGTTGTCATTTCTATGTTGAGGCAGCAGTGGTGTTGTCGGCAACTGCTGAATGTAACTAATAAAGTAACTTGTAATCTAACTTAGTTACTTTTAAAATCAAGTAATCTGTAAAGTAACAAAGTTACTTTTTAAAGGAGTAATCAGATTACTTTTTCAAAGTAACTGTGGCAACACTGACTGTAATATACTATTATTCAAAAGTTTGGCGTCAGAGAAAGAATACTTTTATTCAGCAAGGACACATTGAATTGAGGGATCGTGTGACACTGAAGACTGGAGAAATGGCTGCTAAAAATACAGCTGTGTCATCACAGGAAAATTACATTTCAAAATATATAAATTGAAAACCATTATTTTACATTGTAATGATATTTAACAATAATACTGTTTTACTGTATTTTTGACCATATAAATGCAGCTTTGGAGAGCATAAAATATATATTTTTTTAAATCTTACCTGACACGTGTCAGAAGGATGTCTTTGGCTGTTCAGCGTATCAGAGAATAAGCATTCTTTTTAAGACGCCGTCTCAAGTTAAAAATAGTTCAACATTCTAAAAAAGCATCTCAAGACTCCTGTGTTCTGTTTGTTGCGTTCAATGGCTTTTGAATACAAGAACGTGTTCAGATGTCTTTAGTCTTTGATATCACAAGAGCTTGACACATTTCAGAAATGCTCTGAGCAAAACACTCTGTTGTGACGCATGTGAATTATATTATACAGTGACAGAAAGCACAGAAAATTATCCTTAAGCCAGATAATAAGTCATTGTTACCCTGTTAAGCTTAGCTAAAGCTAGAGTGAGTATATTTAGCATAAGGCAGTTAATTTACAGCTAACACGTAAGCCTGTCACTACTATTAAGGACTACAGACACAAATACTCAACCAATGGAAAATTATATTGCGGTGTAGAAATAAGATATTTACATAGCTTAAAAGCTTAGTACAAAATGTGTTTTCACGTCCTAATCACTTCTGACTGCATATGAGTAAGCTTAAAAGCCTAATTTCCTCTTCTGACCTCATGTCAAGAAAATATTGTTTGCAATGTGTATCTGCCATTTGTGTGGGTCTATTTTGGTCAGAGAAGTGATGGAGAGAGAGCAGGTGGGGTCACTGAACAGCTGAAAAGCATGAGGCATCGTTATTTAGGCCTACTGCCCGCACACACACACCATTAAAGGATGCACAACAGAAAGTGGTCACTGGTCAGAAAAACAATATGGCTCCATCTGAAATCTAAGGTCAATGATTCACAAGTAGTGTTATTTATGTACAAAAGCAATGAAAGGCACAACATGTCTAGTGATCTAAAGGACATTCAAGTGAGCTTTAAGCTAATTTTATCTACATGTATTCCTTTGTACAAATTAATCTACATGTATTCCTTTGTATAAATGAATAAGTTGGAATTTGTAAATAAATGTACTTCATCAGACACGGTTTCTTTTTCTTTCCACCAACTGCCAAATTGCACACACAATGGGCAGCGAAGAATAAGATTGGACTCGTATGTGCCCTAATGGCTTCCCATCTCTATCTAAATTTCTCAGCTTTCAGACTTAACCTACATTTTTCAGATGAGATGTGCAATGACACCCAGTGGAACAAGCTAAATACAGTATTGACCTACCCACTCTGATGTTTAAAAAGCATTTATAGCAACTTCACACAGTCCAAAATACAAATGATTTGCCTAGAATGAAATGCAGGAATGAATCACTGAATGGGAGGTAACAAATAGGCCCATCCTTTAGGATTCAAGTCCACTCAGTTCAGCGGTCTATAAGCACTTGCTGCTGTGTTTCTGTGTCCGTCTCATATCAAAGATCACTCAGTCTTAATGGACACTGCTCAGTCTCTCTGCACTCTGCACTGATACTGACCCACTTTACATACAGTAAAGAGAAACCGGATACTGGGTTGGTTCATTAAAACGTACACACACTAGAGGACACAATTCATTAAAATCTCATGCTTTCATATTTCACCATTCTAAGACTCAAAAACGTCAAAGAACACACACTGAGTTAAATATGAGAATGAAAAAAAAAGTCCAAACTACTTACTATAGCAGTAACAGTTTTCAGATGCACCTCACTTGAAAAAAGTGGACTAAAGTCACAGAGTATCAAACGTGAAAGGGTTAAATACGGAGTAAAACTCAAGATAGATGCATTCGCTGCTCTACAGGAGAGATGTATCAGCTCTGGAGAAGGTCAGAGAGCGAACAACCAACAGGAATAAGGGAGGACAGCAGAAGGCCATGTGGTACTGGCATACACACACACACACACACACACGCACACAAGCTCCCCTTCACTGTCAGTCACACCCCCTGTACAGGAGTACTGTGAGGCAACTAAAGATCCATGTCAAGACAGACATCAGAGGTATTCAAATATAGCACGGTGCTTTCCCAGCACAGCCATGCCATAGCAGGCTGAGACTGAGGAGAGTAGTGGAAACGTGATCATGTGACATGAAAGCTCAAGGACAAAGTGAAGTTTGACAAACTGATGTGGTGTGTGAGTCAGCTAATGCATGAATGCAGATCTCACTAATAAAACACAAAGAATTCTGAAACGCTTAAGCAGGATAAAACCTTGTATCCCTGCTTAATATTTTTTGTGGAAAGCTTGATACATTTTTTTTTTAAAGAATTCTTTAATGAATAGAAAGTGCAAAAGAACAGCTTTTGGAATTTGGTACATTACAAATGTCTTTATTGTCTATTATAAATGTCTTCTTTGTCTTTATTAATATACTTTAATGCTCCTTGCTGAATATTAAATGAATAAAAAAAAATAATAATAAAAAAAAAAATATTTCTGAACCCAAACTAACATTTGAACACTATCAAATACTTATTGAATAAAATAAGCTATTTTAATTTGAACATTCACTCAAAAATTGTACTGACAAAGCGGTGAGTGGAATTTGGAACTGACAAAGTGAAAAGATAAACTGCTGTTTGTAGTTAAGTGGCCAATTATTGTGTGATTAATTTTCCTGGCCGATATACTTTACAGTAGGCCTAAATCACAAGAATGGAAAAGAAAAAAGAAAAAGGTTTTTATTTCGCTGTCTCTTAGATCAAAGCAAATGTGTAACACATTGTGAAAGGAAGGTGTCCAAGTTGTTTCCTCTCTAAACAGAACTAATGTTCGATGTACACTAATCCGAGAGAGGGATCTGGGGAGTTATCATGATGACAGTGTGCAGGACAGAGTCTAGGTGTCAGCGTGAGATAAAACAGATCATGTCTGTTTAAGATTACTGCATTCTGTAAGAGTGAGGAGTAACAGGGGATAGCAAATGAGTGTGCGTGAGAGAGAAATATCACACAAATAACACAGAGAAAAACAATGAATATGGCCGAGATCCTCACCTGTACTGAGTTCCAGAAAGAATCCAGAGCTCCACCTAGTGCCCCTTCTTAAACCCTCACACTCGCATGCAAATTCACTAATATTTTTCTTTTCTTTTTCCTTATTGTCCTCACTTATAGGTCAAGTAAACAAGTCATCAGTAACCTTTGACTGAATTGGTCAACAGCCTCTCCAGCAAATACTTGAACTGTCTGTAGAACAAAACTTCCCCTTGGAGACATAATTGTTCAGAATATCCTTTTTTGTAACATTTTTATAAAAAAAAAAAAAAATTTAATAAAAACAATATAAACTATAAAAATAAACAGTACACTGCCATTCAAAATTTTTGATCGGTATGATTTTTAATGTTTTTAGAAGAAGTCTCTTATGCTCACCAAGGCTGTTTTTTTTATATTAAAAATACAACAAAAAAAATTAAATAACCGTTTTCTATTTAAATATACTTTAAAATGTTATTTATTTCTGTGATCCAAAGCTGAATTTTTAGCATCAGTCTTCAGTGTCACATGATCCTTCAGAAATCATTCTATGCTGATTTGCTGCTCAAGAAACATTTATGATTATTATCAATGCTGAAATCAGTTGTGTAAAACATTTGTTTTTAAGATTCTTAGATGAATAAAAAGTTCAAAAGAACAGTATTTATTTGAAATAATAAGCTTCTGGGTCAGTAAGAATTTATATATTTAATTTTTTGGGGGAAATAACTTAAAGAAATTAATACATTCATTCAGCAAGGATACATTAAATTACATTAAATCAAAAGTGACCGTAAATACATTTATAATGTTACAAAAGATTCTATTTAAAATAAAATGCTGTTCTTTTGAACTTTCTATCCATCACAGAATCCTGAAGAAAAAAAAATTACACAACTGTTTTAAACATTGATAATAATAATAAATGTTTCTTGAGCAGCAAATCATCATATTAGAATGATTTCTGAAGGATCATGTGGTACTGAAGACTGGAGTAATGATGCTGAAAATTCAACTTTGCATCACAGAAATAAATTACATTTTAGAATATATTCAAATAGAAAACAGTTATTTTACATTTTAATAATACTTCACAATATTACAGGTCTTTTTTGTATTTTTAATAAAATAAATGCAGCCTTGGTGAACATGAGAGACTTCTAAAAACATTAAAAGTCTTACAGATCAAAAACTTTTGAACGCCATGTGTATGTCCTCATTTAGACAAATAGTGTGTTTGTGTATTTATGAAGAGGTCATAAATTAATTTATATAGATCAGTGGTGACAATGCATATTCATAGGGGAGCAAAAACAATTATGAGTTAACAAACTCCAACACAAAAAAGCATTCTTACAAATGGGCAAATCCCTATCACACACAACTTTATCCTCACTGACGTTTAACAAAATAAGAAACAACGATAAACAGCGCAAGAAAGAGATTTCTGGATAAGCATTCTCTGCATAACATCTTGTCAAGATTAAATAAGCAAACATAAGAAAGCAGCAAAACAAAGAGAAAATAAAGATACGTTAAACCTATAAGCACTTTACCTCTCAACATGCTCTCTCCCTTTAGCATTTCTCTCTTTGCACAGGGACACCAGAGTGAAATCTAGGATCAGAGACGATCCATCCTACAAAGACTGTAGTCACTGTAGAGATAGGCATGCCAAATGGGATGGTCTGGGAAGGACAAGACAGCCCAGTGAACTGAGAAACACGTGACAGGACAATGTGCCCAAAACCATGATGTGGTTTCACACTAAAGCAGCTTTGATACCACAGAGTGTTTTTGTTAGAGGTTAACTCTTTATGACCGGTAAGATGCAAGAGATTTTTAGGGTAGCAGGCATAAAACAGACATTGGACCTTGCCAAAGCTACAATGGCTGGCCCAAACCAGGGACACAGAGGGATAACAAAAAGCTGGCCATTCATCAAGAACTTACATGAATGGAGATAACAGTTCATTAGTGCTGCAATGTTGATAGAGGCACAAATCATCACGAAAAACTTTTAATGAGGGTAGTAACAAGTGGGTCACGGTAGGAAAACATTTCGTATTAAATATCACGGAACGATGCCAGTTGGTCCATCTGGCCAGACACACAATCAGTTTAGCCTCTTTATTCGTTAGGACATCTGCATCGAAAATAATAATCAAATTACAAGCATAGATAAAAACGATAGAACAAAGATTAAAAAAAAAATAAGTAGTGCTTTATGTTTTTCAGGTTTTTCAACTGTATTAGGCCGTGTGTCCACCAAAGCGTTTTTTTCACACGGCTGGCGTATTTTCCAATTGATTTCAATGTGAGCGCTGCGTTTTTAAAATGCCATGAGCGCAACAAGGCGCTGAGCATCTTTTTCACACTCAAGTGCTGAGCGCTCTACGCTCTTTACTGGTCGGCGAAAGCTGAAAAATTGTACATTTTGAGTAAACCGCAGCGCTCATCACCATCCCTTTTTACCCAACTGTCCAATCACAGTGGAGGAGGGGCGGGACAAATACAACACCGACCAACCACCACATTCTGCTTGTACAATGTCAACACTTCCGCGGATATTCCATATCATAGCAAGCAAAGAGTCTCGACTGAAAAGAAAAAAAATCGCTGCACTGCCAAAACAATCTTAAGCGCTCACAGCAAGGCATTTTTAGCATAGCTGGCTAAATACGCTACGCTAAGCATGGCAGCAGTAGCAAATCTAATTTGCAGCCAGGGTAGTCTAGCAACTCTCCATTGGCTTGCGAGCTGGAAAAATCTAACTCTGGTCAGGCCAATCACATCGTGTACAGAGTCGGTGGGCGGGCTTAACATAATGACGGCAGAGTTGCCGCGGTTGAAGCTGGCGAACAATGGTCTTTCGAATCGGCTTTGGCCACGACTCTGGAAGACTTGGAGTTACGCTTTTTTTTGAGAAAGGAACAAAGAACGGCATTGAAGTCATTCTTAAGAAAGGAAGACGTGTTCTGAGTTTTGCCGACAGGATACGGCGAAAGTTGAATCTATCAACTAGCGCTGCTTCACATTCTTTGTTGCTCTGGTTGGTTGTAGCGCTATCCTACTGCGTGCAGAGGGAATTTGAAAGACAACCATTTATCCTGCCGCCGGATTGAGCCCTGCCAATGGTGAGTTCCCAGACCCAACATCTTGATGTGGGTCTGGCTTGTTAGGCTACGCGACATGCATGTGTCCATTCAAGCAATTCAGTGTTCACGTTCTGTCTGCACGCACAGAAAACAGTGCGAGTTCCAGTATTCTTGCGCTTAATGTTTAAGCTGACAGGATTTAAAAACACATGATGGTTAAACTGTGCAATTAATCCGCGAATCACATGCGTTCCGAGCCGGAACAGTTCAGCTACGAGTCTACGATCCCTATACTTAACATTGCACATCCTGATGGTTTTATTTTTTTGACAATCGTAACTAGACAATTATTAGACTACAACAATAAAAATGTCAAATACATTAGATTTAAAATGAATAATCTATGTAATTTAAGATGATTGAATAATTTAATTTATCTTAACTAATGTGATTAACAATACATTAATAATAAAATAAAGAAGAAAAGAAAATAATACAATACAAACTCAATAATTCATGTTTATGAAATTATTTCAACAGAAAATATTAAGTTAATTGAAGTTAATTTACCTGTGAACACCATTGTTTTTTTAATACACAATAATAAATTGCTGTTTGTGGATGATATTTTGTTGCGTGAGACCAACAAGTATTTATCTGTTGTCCCACATTAAAAAAAACAATGACATGAAGTGCATATAAGGGTGAAAAATATTCTAGTCAAACCAATTATAATTAGTGACAAAATACCAATTAAACAAGATTGTTTGATTAAACAAGACCACAAGTCACAACAGTCACATCATATGACAGTTTCGAGGTTTAGCCTTTAAAATGTAAGAAATATTAGGCTAAAACACAAAAAGGAGTATTATATTATACAAGTTATTATCTTCCTTGAAAGGGAATATAACGTTTTTTTTTCCCCACCCACAAACGTTTCATGCTTAAATGTTAGCAACCTATTCTATTACTAACTTTAGACAGGTCAAATATAGCTTGACATTATTGTATGCACAGCAGGGGGCAGGAAAACAAAAGTTAAATGTTGCATCACTGGGTATCTCTGTGAATGCTTTTAAAATGGCCGACCATTAGCAATAGAGTAGGAACGGATAATGAGAATGTGTGAAAAAGACATTTGTATCCACCCGTCCTCTTTCCATGTCTCTCCCCAGGCAATTTTTCTATCTTCGCTACTCCATCCATCAAATGAAACTCGGAGTCTTATCTCTCCATTACTGCATTATGTCTGACAGATATATTGCACAAAGATAATGCCTTATCTTCTGATAAGCATTACTGGGAGAAAAGACAGTGGTCTCATAAAACTGTAAAGTGCCCAATTTCCTGTGCACACATTGAGAAAAGTGCCTCATTTCCTTTTTAACTACTCTAGTGTTAAAGTAGTCAATTTAAATCAACAGGATTCCAACGTTTTGCCAAATTATAGTGTTCTAGCGTGTATGTTGACAGTTGGTAGAGAACTCAAACATAGTGAGACCATGTTGAACACAATATGTAACGAAAAACTGTAAAAACACAATAGAAGCATTTTCACTAGTGTCTCAGACTTTTAAATAACAAAGTACACTAAATAAAGAGGGCATTGTGTACAGATATATTTACATTTGTTTTGTTTTTTGTTTTGTTTTTTGCATACAGATTGCTAAGTATATACAAACTGTAATATGGAAACTATGCAAAGCTTTGTGCAGAAGCACCAGTGAGACACAACACTCTTTTCTGCATAAAGTGTCAAATAGCATGACTTGAATCAAGGATTACTGGAATACTGCATAACAAAATTGAAGAAATGGGTCAATAACAAATAAAGAACTTTAAAACAGCTCAACAGCTTTAAAACTACTGATATTTAAACAATTTGTTTAATGACAGATTTCAAAGATAAAAGTGCCATAGTATTTTATTAAAGGGGTGGTAAACAACGATTTCACTATTCTAACTTTAGCTAGCATGTAATGTTGCTGCTTGAGCATAAACAACATCTGCAAAGTTACAACGTTCAAAGTTTAAAGCAAAGGGAGATATTTGCTTTTAAAGAAATCAGTTTCTAAGGACTACAGCAAACGGCCAGCAGGCGACTACACACATTCCTCCAGGGTTGGTGACATCAACAGGCTCAATATTTACATAAACCCCTCCTCCGAGAATATTAAATAAGGGGGGGTGAGGCCATTTTGTATCGCGGCGCTGTTGTGGTATAGTAGGCTGGAGTGTTGTTGCCGCGATGCCGAGGAAACGCTGTTATTTTCATCCGGATTGCAGGTCTGGGGTACTTGCTCTGTTCAGCCTTCATAGGGACAGGGGTGCGTTGCAGAGCGTTTAACATACAGCATGTTATATGCAAGTGTGTTTGAGACGGAGGGAAACAGCGCGTGCGGGGCTCCCGCGGCACATCTAACAGGAAAACATCCACAATGTTTGCGAGTTCAATGCCAGATTTGCACAACGTCAGCTGCGTGAGACAAACGCGGCCAGTGTGTGAATGCACGACGCGCGCGGGGCTCCCTCCCGCAGCCCATTTCACGGAGGACAACGTCCACAATGTTCGCGAGTTCAATACAGGATATGCACAACGGCTTGTCCTGAAAGCTGGATTTACAAACAGAAGCTGTTTACGGGCCACAACCTGTAAGTCTGATTTATATTTCATCTATGTGTTTTCCTGTAATAGGTTGTAGCAAGGAAGTAAACAGATGACAACACTGTTCTGCAAACCAGTCTGTTAAATGCTCATTCATACTTAACGTTATCCGACGAACACCTAACGTTACAAACACTAACGTTAAAATCTCAACAGCAAACTTGGCATTAGTGTAAATGATTCTTTGATTAGAGCTTTTATGTATTATTTATCTACAGGCTTGCTAAACATGGTTCTGTGTGTGATTTGGCTAACTTACTAGTAAAGCCAGTGTTTAGTGTTTTGGGTTAATAGTTCTTGCGACAGATATTTGGCTATAATCGTTCTAAAAATACAAAAGTAACAGGGCCATTCAGTAGCGATCACTATAGATCCGCCGTCTTTACTCTTGAGGAATGAACAGGTTCTGCTCGATTATCTTCACTAAAATGTTCTGGGTCTGATTCGGGCTCAGATTGGTATGTTTTTATTGACGCAATGGTTTCTAATACTGATCAAAGCACAGTCTACCGGTAAAGGGCGTGGCGTTTCCGACAAACATGCACTGCGGTTAGCGAATCACAACACACTGGGCCAGCTAACCAATCAGAGCCCACTGCGTATTTTTGAGGGACTGGCTTCATACAACCCGGAAAGCATCAGACCGTTTTACAAGGAGGGACAGAGCAGTGTAGAATAAAGGTCAAATATATGAAAAATAATGCATTTTTTTTTTAAACGAAGCATGGACACATGTTACAGTGCACCCCACAAACACAATCAAGCCTTCAAAAGAATGTGTTTTACCACCCCTTTAACAATTTCTTATTATTAAAAACACTATTTTAGTTTTCTTAGTCTGTTCATTTGTGAGGGTGGTTGTGCCACCTGACATTTTGGGGGTTTAAGATTTAACATAAAATAATATTTATTATTTGAATGTAGTGCTGGGAGGTATACCGGTTCATACCGAATACCGGGGCGAATAGGGGGCGATTTCGGATTCAGCCCTTGATTACAGCAGAGAATTCAAACTACATGCAGCGCACGAGAGGGAGAGTGGTTTCTGCATGGACTGCCGTGATGAGATCAATAATGTCATATAGCACATATATATATAAATATATAAAATATATATATATTTTTTATGGACCTATTTCATTTATCCTAGTGCTCTAAACATAAACCAGTATGCGCACATATTTCATCACCTCTTCTTCAAATGAAATATGTGCAAATAAGGACACTGATACTACAGCCGTACGTCTGATCATGACCGCGATGACACAATAGATTATTCTGCTACATGGAAGACAATGATGTAAGTTAATAAATAGACTGACAATTCAAAGAAAAATGGGCAAAAAAAGTAACTGCTTTATTTTCTCTGTGTTAAACTGAAGTTTGTCATTTGTTCAGAGACTGTAGTGCTCTTAAATGTATTGAAAATAAAAAATATCTTTAGACCTTTTAAATGTTCTTCCGCATTTCCCCCTTGTTTTGGCAGTTTGTTGTTCTATAGGGTTAGATTTTTAAAATGCTTAAGGTGCCCTCAATCTGTTTTTTTCTCTCTCTCCGTGGTCATATTTTAATATTCATGTGTCTGTAATGAGTGTGTTGCAGGTCTGTGTTTTATTGGTTGTTGTCTCCCCACAGCATCATTTTGTGGGGATTTGCAGACCTGTATTAACTCTAGTGTGGATTTTTTCTACAATATTCACTATCATTCAATATAAATCTACTGCAGTATTTCCAGGTTAACACCTGGTCATGCATAGGGGGAAAAAAAATACCGTCATATACCACGAAACCGATATAATTTAGAAAAATACCATGATATACATTTTTGGTCATACCGCCCAGCACTATATGAATGTACAGAAAAAATTATTCAAACTAAATAGGTTTTAAGGAATAAAGGTAATAATGCACATCATGTCATTGACCCATATGTGAATCAACACAACCCTCTACACTGCAAGTCAATTACTTGAATATTCCTCCTCAATTGTTAGATTTCACTTGAGTTAGAGATATTACTGTAGCTCAGTGGTCGGCAACAGGCGTCCAGCCAGCAATAATATCTGGCCCGTGCCCGCAGCCAGATTATTTTGATAGTGGCTGGTTCTGAAATAGATCTGTCATGATTGTGTAACGGAGGCCAGCTAGTGAGAGCTGTGCAGGAAAATCTCCCTCCCCTGATGTCAAGAGACGCCCTAGTGACCGATGTTAAAGGTTGCAGCCTTTAGCCTCATTGTTAGAGCGTCCGACTCCCATGCGGAAAGACCCAGATTTGAGCACCGCTTGAAGCGGTCAGTTTTTACAACAACAAAGCATACCTTCTAGCCTAGAAATCTAGACGCACCCTAGCGGCAGAAAATTTATTTTGCTGCGAGTGTAGTCTAGCAACTCTCGGTAGACCTGAGAGCTGGAAAAACCAAACTCTGGTCAGGCCAATCACAGCGTGTGTAGAGTCGGTGGGCGGGCTTAACATAATGACGGCACGTCACGACAGAGTTGCGGAGGTTCTGCATGCTACTCGTGCATGCTACTTGAATCGGCTTTGGCCGCGACTCTGGAAGACTTGGAGTTAAGCTTTTATTTGAGAAAAGAACAAAGAACGGCACTGAAGTCATTCTTAAGAAAAGAAGATATGTTCGAAGTTTTGCCTACCGGATACGGCGAAAGTCTATCATCTAACGTTAGCTCGGCTTCGCCTTCTTCTTCGCTCTGGTTGGTTGTGGCGGTCATGACGCTATCCAATTGCATGCAGAGGGAATTTGAAAGACAACCGTTTACCCCGCCCCTCGGATTGAGCCCTGTCAATGGTGAGTTTCCAGACCCAACATCTTGATGTGGGTCTGGTTTGTCAGGCTACATACCCTCCATAGGGGCAGCCATTGCTAACCAAGCCATCACCTGCTGTTAGCATTCCATTGACTCCCATTCATTTTGGTGTCACTTTGACAGCAAATAACTTTACATCTGAGGCGTTTAAAGACTCCATTTGTCTCCATTTGTAAAGACTCATACCCGTATAGACAGGAGGAGAAGCTCGCAGGCAATCTTTTACTGTCTATGATCAATTTAAAATTAAAATAAATAAATACTATGAAAAAAAATGACAAAATAATTAATCAGAATACTTACGAAAAGTTGCTGCTGCTCATGCTCTCCGTCTCTGCAAGATTCGGTGATTCAGATTTCACTTTGCACAACAACTAGAAGACTTAACAACTGTCAGACAGGTTGCTCACGTCACATCTACGTCGTCAAGCTCAGTCTGAGGCTGCGCAGTACGCTCAGCCATCAGGAAGTGAGTGCTTCTACTTGACTTCATGTTTCTCCGTTGAAGTCTATGGGGTGTGTGTCAATTTCTTTTACTATATATGGGGGCCTCAGCTAGCCTGACAAGCCAGACCCACATCAAGATGTTGGGTCTGGAAACTCACCATTGACAGGGCTCAATCCGAGGGGCGGGATAAACAGTTGTCTTTCAAATTCCCTCTGCACGCAATTGGATAGCGCTACAACCAACCAAAGCGAAGAAGAAGGTGAAGCCGAGCTAACGTTAGTTGATAGACTTTCGCCGTATCCGGTAGGCAAAACTTCGAACATATCATCTTTTCTTAAGAATGACTTCAGTGCCGTTCTTTTCTCAAAGAAAAGCTTAACTCCAAGTCTTCCAGAGTCGCGGCCAAAGCCGATTCAAAAGACCGCTGTTCGTCAGCTTTGTTTACAAGTAGTAGCATGCAGAACCTCCGCAACTCTGCCGTGATGTGCCGTCATTGTGTTAAGCCCGTCCACCGACTCTACACGCGCTGTGATTGGCCTGACCAGAGTTTGTTTTTTCCAGCTCTCAGGTCTACCGAATACATTTTCTGCCGCTAGGGTGCGTCTAGCATTCTAGGCTAGGCCTCAGCACCAACACGTGAACAACAACAAACCAAATTCAGCTTCCTTTTTATTAAAAATATTGACAAGACAACCAGCTAAAAAAAAGGTGCCATGCTTCGTCTCGTGGTGCTGTCAGATATTATATTCTTTACAAACAGCGACAACTTCATTGCAGATAAGACACACCGGCTTTGCATTCACAAAACTAGGTAGGATGAATGCATACTGTTAGTTGTCTTTCCATTCTTCTCTGTATGCCCTATTTTCGCAGTCGCCTTTCCTCTTTAGACTCTTTGATGCCATTTTCTCTCACAGGCTAGCTTAATGTCAACATCACTCTGCACGGGACATAATAGCGTACCTCCAGCACACAAACAATTTAAAAAAATACTGCGTCAATTTGGCTACGTCAAATAATTATTACAATCAGTTAGGCTCCATTGTGTAACAAGCAAATTAAAATACACATTTATTATTCACAATAGGAAAGAGGAAATAAAACATTTAATTAAGAGCATGACTCAAACATGCCATTAACGGGCTAATTCAAGTCCTCTTTTATTTTTTGAGTTATTTTTATCCACTCCGCATCTCCCACATGTGTTTTAGCAAGGCAGTCTGTGTTGCAAGTTGGTGAATGAAGATACTTGTCAGGTTACGTGTCACTACTGCTTTATTAATTTATCCAATTTTTTAACAACAGCTCACTACCAGTTACAAAAGACACTGTGACACAGTATGTCACAGGCAATTCTAGTTGTATTTTTCATCAATTCATTATCCCTTAAATTATCCCTTGACTATGTTCTCACCTGCCATCTAGCAGCGATTTTTTGTTTGGCCCAATGCCAAACATACTTGCCAACCCCTGCTGTAGCTCATTTAGGAAGGTGTGCAAAGAGCAGGAATACAGCAAATTTTGTTGCAACAATTGCGTTTCCCTCTCTGTATTTACTGAGCACTATTGCCATTGATATCAATGATTCAGTGCTACTAGCTTACAGGGTTGAATATAAAGGGCATAAGGTCTAAGAGCATGGTCTAAAGCGCATGGCGCAAGTGCACATAGGGCATGTCCGAAATTCACTTTTGCTAGTTTAACGACAGGAAAAATGGTTGGCGCGCCCGCCGCATGGTCTAAAAGGGTTGCACAATTCTCTTAAAGGGTTAGTTCACCCAAAAATGAAAATTCTGTCATTAATTACTCACCCTCATGTTGTTGGACACCCATCAGACCTCCGTTCACATTCGGAACACAAATGAAGATATTTTAGTTGAAAGCTGATGGCTGAGAAAGGCTTCAGATAGGCCTCCATTGGCATTCAGTACATTGACACTTCCAAGATCCATGAAAGGCACTTAAAACGTCGTTACAAAGTCCATCTCACCACAGTGGCTCTACAATAATTTTACGATGCGACGACAATAGTTTTTGTGCGCAAAAAAAATCAAAATAACACCTTTATCCAACTTGTTCTCGACTTCCGTGTGTGCCTCCACGACGCATGCGCGAGAATATGACGTAGCGCCGGCGTTCGGGAATCCATGAAATACACGCTTCAGCCCCATTTTGAGAACTACGCCAGGACCTAAAGCACGATCAATGTAGAATCCAACAGCTTAGACACGCGCGTCTTCCTCTGCTCGTAAACAAATCGCTTCTGGGTCATATGTCCGAACGACGGATCTGCGTCATATTCTCGCGCATGCGTCGTGGATACTAGGTGATTGGCAACAATCCACCTGAACCAGGGCTGAACAATTAATTGCATTTGCGATAATATCGCGATATGATAAAACACGATTTTTTAACCGCATAGGGCTGTGATTGCAATCTGGTCACGTGACACGCGATTCTGAGCTTTGATTTTAACTGCAGGTGCGCGATGGTTTTCCGTTTCAAATGCTCGCACTGTGCTTTGTGAAGAGTGCTCATGCATGCGACATGTGTGCGTCTCGAAATGCTTTTATGACGCAAAATTAATGTTAACACAGTCAGTAATATCTTAAGGAATTAAACAGACAGGACAAACCACATCTCATAATTCAAAAGAGGTCTGTGAATTAGAGCGAGTGCAGATATCCCGCTGTCTATGATGTCATCATTAACAATCAAGCAACAGTAAAGCTGAGAAAGAGAAAAATCCCTCACCTGATAGCACTCTTTGTTCATTGCTTGTAATAGGTTTTTTGTTCCTCTTTATTATTTACTAGCTTTTATGTTTTGCAGCTATTTTAGTTTATATATTTAAAATTATTAACATGCAATTGTTTTAATTAAATGTTTTAATGTGTAATTATTTAAAAAAGTACTTATAACTACATATATAATAATAAAAAAAGATTAAGTTTTATTAATACGATTAATTTATAAGAAAAAAAGTTAAAGAATTGTTTTAGAATTGGATTGTTACTCGAATCGAAATCGGATCGTGAGGTGCCTAAAGATTCCCACCATTACTATACAATGATTTATTGTTGAATAATACAGAAGATAAAGATAAAATAAATAAAAATCGCATATTAAAATCGCAATTGCAATATTGGTAAAAAAAAAAACAAATTTGATTATTTTCCAAAATCGTTCAGCCCTAGCCTGAACACCTCGTTTTCAGATCAGCACGCCCATGGGCGAACAGATGGGCGCGAGTACATTTGCCATTTAAACAATGTGGCACATGACATGAAAATGATAACTGCGACAGGATGAAACTAGCCAAGAACACTTGCCGCATTGCACCGGGTATATGATAGGGCCCAAAGTCTTACAGACTGTCAAAATACCACACAACATGAGCTGTGAACTCTTTAACATGGGCTTGAGACTATTGGTCTTTTACTACATATTGTAAATAAAAAAATGAATGTTGAAGAGAAAGATTTTAAACACGATGGGGTGGTTCTCCATTACTATATAAAAACGTATGCGCGCGTGTGCGTGCACGCAATTTAACATGCACTAACTTGGGTGGAGGTTTGATCTCCCTCCAGATCTGGCTTTTTGCACTCTTACGAAGAAAATTCTGAGGGGAGCCTTAATTGAAAAATCATGTTCGCTCTCCTTCTCTGCCTCAACCACAGGCTGAACCCATCACCTCTGGAAAAAAAAACTGCCTCTTTCCTTTTTTTCCTCTGTGACATCCACTGTGCTTAAGTTTAGTGCCATTTTCACAGGCATTAGCTCGCAGCTGACAAGGCTGTATGAATCATTTCACCAACCCCTGATCCATCTGTCAAATCGATATGAAAAACAGAGTTGCATTTAGAGTGCAATCCATTCGCAAACAAAGCATACAGGAGAAAAAAGAAGTGTGTCCAAAGCATGTAAGTATTTTTCTGAATTGTGTCCTTATAACATGCAGGGATCACTACAGATACCCTCAGGTGCATCCAATAAAAACCTTGGATCAACCTCCACTTAAACAATACCAATAAAATATCTCATTCTCATGTTGTGTTCTTTGGTTTCATCTGCATCATTTACTTCAAGGTACAATAAGTTACAGAAACAAAAACCATCCATGTAAAAGTTCTGCTAATAAAATTACTGCTGACTACCTGCCAAAGTCGAATGATTTCGCTAAGAGCAAAATAAAGGCTATCCAGCCAGGAAAAAATTGACAACTGTGCTTGCATATTCCACATTAAGAAACTAACCAAATGCAATTTGCAAACCACACATAGTTTAACAACTGTCTGGAGTTGTTAACTTCCATCAAGTGGGCACCAATGTTTTAAACAAATGCAATTACATAGATTTAAACCTCCTCAATGCATCTCAAATTTAATAAGCAAGCATTCAAACAGCTGACGGTGCAAATAAAGAATCAACCTAAAAGCACTGCTGTCTCCAAATGAAGTCACAAAGACAGCAAAAGGAATGAGTGGATGAAAAACAAAGACATGACCCTTCCTAACCTTAAACGGATGCGTTTTTTTCTGCTGTGACCCACTTTCACAAGTACATGCAAGCCAATGACTCAAGTACATTAACAGTTGTGGCCCGCATTAGAGGACAATGTCTTCATTAGGCCTTAGAAACAAACTGTTTTTCCCAGCGTTCTCCAGAATTCATGTGGCCCACTGCCAGAGAACATTCTGAGCGATCAACACATCTGGGATCCTCATGTGAGCACCAAGTATACGTTTTTAACTACGTGTGTCTGGGCAGAAGGTATGTCAGTGTGTAAATATGGCACTAAGTCAGTCTATGGTGAAGCTGTGTATGATTGTGTTTATACTTTGCAGTGAGAAGCTTTAAAGGGGTCATATCATAAGGGATCAGATTTTCCTTGAACTTTCCAGGTAGAGTTCAGTGTACTACGAAAACATACTGTAACTTTCAAAACTTCCACCCTGTGGAAAAAAAATAAAAAACATTTATTGAAATTAAGCTGCATGTATCCTGCTACTTCTGTAACTTTTAAACATCAGACAAATTAACATCGGCAATGGAATTCAGAAGTGTGACCTGCCAAGAGATAGTGATGTTATATGGAGAAAGATACTATTATTTCTAACAACAAATGAACAAAAACAATTACATGAGAAAAACGTTGTGCTGTTGCTGGCTGAGTAGCACATACTGCTCTGCACTTCCTTCTGAAGGAAGGAAAACATCGTTATTTTTAACAAGATCGCAAACCATTTTTCCAAAGGTTATGTCCAGGCAAAATCTTTCAATGGAGAAACCAAAGACACACACATCTAGCTACAGTATGGCCTACAAGCAAAATGCAAAAGCCAGGTGCTTGTTGTGCTACAGTTCATACTGTTTCGCAATCTGTTCTCAACAGTGAGGTCCACCCCAGCTGCTCCTCATCCCAGTGCAGGGGGGAGATTTGAGGCCCCACACCGGTTCACGCTGCCTTCAAACCCCAGTGCTGGGTCTCTAACAATGATGTCAGCCTCTGCACTTATGCAACAGGGTCAGCCATTACTCAGAAAGAAAGCAGGAGGGTCTACAGAGAAGTTTTGCTCTGGTAGAACACTGGGACCGTGTAAAAGAAAGCTCAGGGGCACTAGAGAGGGAACTCTTTTTCTCATTAAATGTTCTAATTTTTGATTATAGAAAGATCAATTGTATCTGTAACTTTTAATGAGACTATTATGTTTATATAATATTGTAGGCAAATATTTATTTGTACATGTTTTCATTTTGTTCCACACAGCTCCTCAGAGACATAGTAGCATTGCCGGGTTAGTTAAATAGTATGGTTTAAAAAGGAGAAATGAAGACAAATAAACTCAATGCTGTGCGTACTGTATTCCTGTTATATGATAAAAAACAATGACAGCCTTTGTGAAGGAAATCACTATATTAATCAAGGGGTAACACAAAGTACTGTTGGTGAAATGAAAACAATAGAGTCTCACTGACTGGGGGGTGTTTTGGTGCTCTCTCCTTGCCCAGGCCGGAGCAGGACTACAGCTGCTTTATCTTGTTCAGAAAACTGATCTTCATTCTGTATAATAAGCAGTTGCTTCAGAAGGCCCTGAGGGTTAAGTCTGCTGAATGATGGGTACGGATATTACTGTGCCAACATCGACACATGGTCCTACCCCAAATAAGCAGACCTATAGAAGTGTGTGTGAACTGAAACATCAAAGCAAAACTGATGCATTACTCATGCATTTTCGCATGTAAATATATGGCTTAAAAAATATCCATCCTAAAATACAAAGTACAAAAAAAACTGTTTTGTAAAACATTTTAGGTCCCACTGTTAATTTAAAACAAAGACGTGAATGTCTGAAAAACCACAATGGTACCACATCAGTAATTGAGCAATATAACATTTTCAGTATCATTATATCAGTTTATTATTAACTAAAAGTAAAACTATTAAAATGATATTGAAATATTTGAATGCTTCCAAACCACAATCTGATTCTGACTTGATGCTGCCTGAATCATAAATCACACCATGTTTGTTCGTTGGCCAGAGAAGAAGTGGCCTATCAACTGAGCCTGGTTCCTCTTAAGGTTTTTTTTCTCCATTCTATCACCTGATGGTAGTTTGGGTTCCTTGCCACTGTCGCCTCTGACTTGCTTAGGGGATTTAAAGTCTAAATTTACTCACATTTGTAATACTTTGGTGAGTTAATAAACACTTATTATTCAACAATATCATTGATTTGACTGCACGGGTGACACCATTGGATGAGAATTGGGAACTGAACTGAGCTGGATAATGACCACAGTTTTCTACAGAACTGCTTTATAGATTAAACAAACTAACTTAATAATTGATGATCTTTACGGAACAATCAACTTCAGCTGAACAATGACACTATTTTCTTTTAGAGCTGCTGTACAGCGTAAATTAACTCTGTATGCATCATTGAATAATTTTCCTGTTGTCCTATTCCTGTAAAGCTGCTTTGAAACCATCTGTATTGTTGTATTATGAAGCGCTATATAAATAAAGGTGACTTGACTTGAAATAAAGATGAAATAACATACACCAATCAGGGGCATAACATTATGACCGGTGAAGTGTATTACACTGATTATCTCTTCATCACAGCACCTGTTAGTGGGTGGGATATTTTAGGCAGCAGGTGAACATTGTCCTCAAAGTTGATGTGTTAGAGGCAGGAAAAATGGGCAAACGTAAGGATTTGAGCGAGTTTGACTAGGGCCAAATTGTGGCGACTGGGTCAGAGAACCTCTAAAACTGCAGCTCTTGTGGGGTGTTCCCGGTCTACAGTGGTCAGTAGTATCTATCAACAGTGGTCCAAGGAAGGAACAGTGGTATATAGCTCAATTTGCTCAAGTTAATGCTGGATCTGATAGAAAGGTGTCAGAATATACAGTGCATCGCAGTTTTTTTTTTGCGTATGGGGCTGCATAGATGCAGACCAGTCAGGGTGCCTATGCTGACCCCTGTCCACCGCCGAAAGTGCCAACAGTGGGCATGTGAGCATCAGAACTGGGCCACGGAGCAATGAAAGAAGGTGGCCTGGTCTGATGAATCACGTTTTCTTTTACATTACATGGATGGCCGGGTGCGTGTGCATGAAAGAGGCCACAGCCACCAGGGAATACCGTTTCGCTTACCTGGGGAACACATGGCACCAGGGTGCACTATGGGAACTGGGAAGAAGGCAAGCTGGCGGTGTGATGCTTTAGGCAATGTTCTGCTGGGAAACCTTGGGTCCTTCCATCCATGTGGATGTTACTTTGACATGTACCACCTACCTAAGCATTGTTGCAGACCATGTACACCCTTTCATAGAAACGGTATTCCCTAGAGGCTGTGGCCTCTTTCAGCAGAATAATGCGCCCTGCCACAAAGCAAAAATGGTTAAGGAATGGTTTGAGGAGCACAACAATGAGTTTGAGGTGTTGACTTGGCCTCCAAATCTCCAGATCTCAATCCAATCGAGTATCTTGTGGGATGTGTTGAACAAACAAGTCCGATCCATGGAGGTCCCTCCTTGCAACTTACAGGACTTAAAGGATCTGCTGCTAACATCTTGGTGCCAGACACCACAGCACACCTTCAAGGGTCTAGTGGAGTCCATGCCTCGACAGGTCAGGGCTGTTTTGGCAGCAAAAGGGGGACCAACACAATATTAGGAAGGTGATCATAATGTTATGCCTGCTTGCAGTGTGTGTATATATATATATACACCTTTAAAAAGTGAACCAATTAATACAAATTATAGACTTAAAATGATTTGCAGCAGAAAAGGAAGGAGCTTTGAGCAGAACATATACATTACAACAGTCACATGACTCGAGTACCACAGACGGAAAGTGAGGTTAACCATAAACTTGCTAGACTAGACATCCTGTTCTGTAATCCACATCATGCTCCTTCCACTGGCTGATTTTGCTGAAATTTAACAGCCTATGGAAAGACAGCTTTGTTATGAAACATAAGAGCTGTGATCAGTCACAAGGCAAAGCTCCCCTGATCATCACAGTGATGAAAACAAATACGGATGGACAGTTGACTCTAGTTCGGAGAATGAAAAATGAGATCGGCCCATTCCTACTGGAGAAAACATTTGCGCTCGTCTTATTAAAATACATATTTTGAAAACGACAAGAATGATCAGCTCTACAGATTATAAAATAAAAATAATGAATGGGGGGGGGGGGTCATATAAATTTTTTTAAATATACATTTTAGCCTACTTTCTCCCTGATGGAGAGACGGTCATGTCATATCAGTAAAGATGCTGAACATTTAATCTCTTTGGAGTATAAAACAGACCTACATTACAGAGCAAATTCTCTGTTTCAATCCACACCAATCTCGAAGCCCTTCATTTTCCTCACTCTCTCTCTCTCGCTCTCGTTGAAGATCTATGCTAATAGCTGCCAGCATTACAAAACCCATTAAACTCAGACTTTAAAGGCCAAGCAGGAAATCGTTAGGACTCAGTCAGGAGGGCTTCCAAATGCAACCCAGACACACCCTGAATACAAGTAAAGGAACTGAAAGCAATATGTTCTTATTATTGCTGTGCCATTGTTCTATACCTTTAGCCTATGAGTATAAGCCATTTCTCAAACAAACTGACTTGACATCCTGCTAAAACAAATAATGCAGAAGGTATGAGCTAGAATAAGTTTCTTACATCCTGTATAAATGCAAAACAAGTGTACTTAATTCAAATGTGAGGGTAAGCGATTACTTGCATTTATTACTGACATTGGTTTACAGTAAGGGCTCTTTGGCATGGACAGATCACTATTCACAAATGTAATTTGTCAGTCAGCCATATGCATTTAGGTCACCATCTTTAATAAAATATGTGATAGAAAAAAAATGTAACTGAGGAACTTTAAATGCAACTTAAAATTAAAAATGTTAGTGGATTAAAAAGATTTTAGGTTAAAACTTGAATGGTAGCGTATCTTATGCCCTTAAGTGGTCAACTTTTTATTGAAGTCCCCCTGTAGTCAATAATTTTATCCCTTAAAACTCATCACCAAAATTACAAATTTCCTGTGAAAAAAAGTTATTAGTGCCTTAAAATAGCCAGAATGTACACCATTGCTTCATTTAGTATACGCAGATCTGTGAATATGCAAAGGAGTCGTCTACAAGTCGATGTCAGAATGGTAATGCGTTTTATGTATTGCACTCTACAATGTCAGACATATAACAATAATTAATATGATTAGCCTTTTGCTTGACTACATTATCAAACAGCTAATAGTGTGTTGCTAATGTTTAAAAATCAGAATCCTTAGAAGCGCTTTGAACATTACAGAACATAAGTGGAGAAAGGCATAGTTCATCATAACATCGTAATATACATCATATACATAATTCACCCGCTATATAGCTAAATGTACCCGATTTTTCATATCAACAGAAAAATATACCATTATAACCCGGCTTCACTTGAGACTCTGCTTGAGAGCATTGTTAAAGGGGTACTTCAGCGCTAGGGAGATGGATGTGTATTTAAACTGGGTCATTTATGTAGTAAAAATGTGAAGTTATTTTTGAATTTGGTGCCTTCTAGACTGAGAATAGACAGAAAATGTATTTTTGTCTCATGTGGATGAAAGACAACAACTCCCAGAATGCACTTGCTTCGCTGCCCTACGAGGCCACTCCGAACACCGTCGTTTTGATCTTCATAGTAATACAATCATTTCGTTCAGTTAGAGAATAAACACTACAATTAAAAACTGAACTTGTCTTTTCAATAAAGTGTGAGTGAGCCGAATGAAAGTCACGGCACAGACGCAGCAGTGTCAGATTTCATTCATCACGAAGAGCTGAGATAACGTTAAGCGCCAGTATGGCACGTTTTCTGATCGCATATGGAAGCTAAACTATACCAGGAATTCATTTAAAAGTTGAAACACTCACTTTGCTCTGCATCGCACCGTTATGAATGTCCGTGCGGCCTACAAAGCCTAATGCTAAATCACTGAAGTTACCCTTTAATGATTTGCTAAAGCCCACCCGCACGTTGACGTGATTGGTTACAAGGTAGTTTGTGACGTCAGAAACTCCAGCGGTTTTTGAGACCGTCTTTGGTTTACTGCAGTTTTAAGGAGAAAATACTCAGCAATGGTGTTGACTTATGAATGAGCACATGGTTTGTCTTAAAGCATATAAAAAACAGACATATTAACGTCATTAAAAACTTGATACATGAAACTTTAAATACAAATATTACATACAGTCTCTAAAACTGCTTGCCTATTTCTAAACTGATTTTCTAAATTTTGTTTAATGTAGTTTTAAATGTCACCATGCAGAACAACTTGCCATAACTATTCAGGCCAACGGCCTACATGTAAAAATGAAGTTGTTTCAGGCAGAACTAAATAAATAAAAGTAACACTAAAGTCATAAGGCTGCGTCATTGGTGGTGTTATACTGTATTAGATCAATGCAAATGAGACTGGATCATAAAAGAATCCAGTGCAGTCAGTGCAACAAAGGCTGGTATTATTTTGTTAGACTTTGTGCAGACTGTATGTACATAAATATGGACATACCTGTGCAAAAAGGCTCTTAAACTACAAATACTTTAACACTGACTTGTATACAACTAATGGAGTAAAATTTAAGATTTTGAATGCAAAAGAACACACACACACACACACACACACACACACAGTCACATCATAAGAGCATCAGGCATCAAGTGTCACGTTATTTTCTCTGCTTTGAGAACTGCATCTCCCCAGGAGCGCGCTTCATGACCGCGCACCCCAGCTGGGAAACATGTAGTGTATCAAGTAACGGGAGCGACCCATCCTTTAGCCACAAATTATGAAGGACAAACAGACCACTGGGTACGCTTCACGTGGCGCTTCGTAACCTCACCCTATATCTACCTTACGGATAAACTTCGATAAAGTTTATCACTTCAGTTCACGGTCTATTTTGCACACTTTTCACGTGTGAGCACAACTATCATTCAATTGCTGGCACACGGGAGCGCGCATCCTCATCCTATCCGCTGTTACACACAAGAAACCTTGATGTGAACTCCTGAAACAATTACAAAATGATAGCCCAACTAACTTACCGTTTAACTGCAGCGCTTAAAGTAACACTAAATAAATAAATACATAATACCTGCGATTCAAAAATCTCTCGAGACCGCTAAACAAAATGACAAAACAAAAACAAATCACCAACAGGCTTGAGGAGAAACAGCTTTGGTTCATTAACATATTTATTAATTACTCAAGAGTATTTAAACAGAACTCTATTTATGCTTTGTTTATTGTTCTGCTAATTGCTAAAAACAAGACAAAACTCACTTGGGGATTTGAGCACAAGCGAAATCCAAATGTGTGCAAACAATTAATTTAACAACTTACCCGCGGGGTCCTTCTCACTGATGTTTAGGGTTTATTTCCAAACTGTAACGTTAGTTCGTTATTACTAAAGCGTCATCAAAGAATATCTCAACAAACAACTTGATAAACGGATGATTTGCGTGAGTGCAGAGAAACCGCGCACGCGCCCGTCTGTCATTCACGCTCGCTAGAGCGCGCCTCGAACTTGCATTTGTCCTCAACAGCAGCTTCCGGGAGACGTGAGCTTAATCTTAAAGGAATAGTTGATCCACCCCCAAAAAATGATCTGTCATAATTTGACCACCAGACTTTTAAAACTTTCTTTGTTTTAAAAGGGTGTACTTTCTTTGACTTTCGTTGTTCTGTAGAACACTAAAGGAGATATTATACAAAATGTTAGGGACTTATTTGTTCATGACATCGAATGGTTACTGTACTGAGGTGACTCAATCATACATCTGTTTTTGTTGCTTTTTGGACTGGAAAAACATGAGGGTGAGTAAATGATATAGCCAACAATTATTGTAGTGAAAGTGTACATTGGAAATCAATTGTTCCCTTGTCATCAGCCTTTCCATTATTCATTATTTTGAATAAATTTACTAACTGTCAGATACATTATTGTGGGTTTGCAACCAAATTCCCTACAATACAAATTCAGCTACAGCAATAAAGACATCTTTGTTTTCCGAGAGCTGAAGTTTGAAAAGACAATGACTGTTGCTGGCGTACAGCACGAATTGAAACAGCATGCCAGCGTAACAAATTCGAAACAGGGAAAACATGCTACGAAGTATGAGACAATGAACCCAGAAGAGCTGAGACATTACTGGAGCCTTTCCAACATTGGTTACTTGTCATTCACCAGACCTGGAAACCACACGGTGCATTGATTCCAATAGTCCCTCTGGAGAAGCCAGAGGTCATGAATACACTGATGTTAAATCTGTCCAGTTTATGAGTTAAACAGCTGTGTTGGATCAAATTCTCTTAACAAATTGATATGTTTTTTAAGAGTAATTAAGATGAAATCTTAGTATACTGTAACTGTGAATGTGAAGTATACATGAGCAGTGTTGGGTGTAACTAGTTACTAAGTAATTAGTGACTGTAATTTAATTACTTTAGTAAAGTAAAGTAAAAAAAAAAGTAAAGTACTCTTATTTTTTCTGCTGTGTATAGAAGAACAATTATATATAATACAATAGTGGAATAAACTTTAAAATGTGTGTTTTCACATTTCACATTTGTACATTTTTGGTCAGTTAATAATAATAATTTATGTGGTTTTATATTATTTATTTGAATGAATTAAAAAAGCGTTTCATGTCTATCCTTGAATTACTTAACTAGTCGAGGTTGATATAGGATTTAGAAAGTAATTAGTAATAAGCAATGAAATACTTTTTGGAGAGAGTAATGTGTACAGTAATCTAATTACACTATTGAAGATGTAATTTGTAACTAGTAATTAATTACTTTTTTAGAATAACTTACCCATCACTGCATATGAGACATGTGATTTTACTAATTTAAGACCTATTTCAATCCTCTTTGTGTGGAGCAACAAAATTCTGCTGTAGAACACTGTAAATAAAGTTATGTGAACCATCATTTTACAGGGAGCAGCAGGGACATTTGATTGCAAATCCATTTGGTATTTTGAGGAAACAGATGTGACCTGCATCAATGATCTTGCTCTTTATGTCTTGATATTGCATTTCAAGTCTCATGCAAAGCACTCAGACCAGCATCTATGAAAATTATGCATGAATATGAAAAAGGTTATTTTCTAATTGTTAACTAAAACTACAAAAAAATGATTGAAATTTTTAATTAATAATTATAATAAAGCTGAAATAAAATAAAATATTAGAACTTAAACTTAAAACAATATTTGAGTTTAAGTACTAAACTACTGAAATAAAAATGACGGAAGATATCAAATTAAAAGCTAATTCAAAATATTAATAAATACTAATATAACACTTCTAATGCTTTTAGGAGCAGGCAGTATAGGTATAGGATAGGTTGAAAGAAAAGAAACAAAACACATTAAATTAAACCACAACCTTTGGATTAAAAAAAAAAAAAAAACTAGGACGTGTAAGGTCAGATCTTGTTTTTCAGCCAAGGACGGATCAACAATGCTCTTTTGACTCAGGCGGTTGTAATGCCACCAGTGTACCGTGGTGGTCAAAGAGGTTCTTTTCATTGGTTACAGCTCATATCCTCAGTGTCTGATAAAGAATGTCCAAGTAAATGGACAGGCAAACAGACAGAGAATCTGCGTCAAATACACTGACTGTTACCACTGTGTATCATCTTTTTATATAACCTCAACCCAAAAAGTTTTTCATATTTAAACTTACATACAAATTAAACTCTTTCACACGTTACTCTTTCCATTCAGAACAAAGAAACAATATTTTATTCATAATTACACACTTTTAGGTTATTTCAGTTTCCGCAGTGGTGTAAAACCCTGAAAGAAAATTACCCAGTTTATGATTACAACAAGCAAATGTTATGAAGAGGAGGATGCTATCAAACAGGTTCAGCTGTGATAATTATACAGCTGAAGATCTCTTTATCCTGGCCTCTGTGGATCTGAAGATTATGAAACCGTATGTGGAGATTGTGACAAGCTTCCAACTGTGACACCAAAGAATATGTTAATGTAGTTTGATTGAAGAATGTATTAAGCAGTGATTGATCATTAGCTTACAGATCAGCAGAAAATAAAATCCAAGAAACAGTGAAGGCATGAATGTTGTTGACTGGGAGCAACATGTACAGAATAAAAATGACAAAAATATGAATTATTCAATAGCTTTTTCCACTGTGATAATCAGAGTAATGGCCACTTGAACACAACACTATACAGCCCAAGCTCTGAGGCTTTCTTTCTTTTTATTCTGAGGCCATGGGACAGAGAGCGAAGGATGGATGGTTCACAAGGGACGAGGAGGAACAGATCTAAACAGAAAGGAATGAAAAAGCACATGGAGAGTGAAATGAGAGTGACAACAACAGAACTTATTATATGGGCTAGTGTTGATGAGTCTCCGGGTTAGAGAAGAGAGCGAGAACCACATGTATGTGAATGATAGGAGGTCTATTTTGCTTGCAACAATGAATCTTCATGCAGTACAGATTTATGGGAGCTAGATGCTATTAGATCAAACACAACTTGGAAGTATGAAGTAAAAAAGCCTAATAAAAACCCAATGGACCCAGGATACACCCAGTTAATAGGGAAAAATGTGTCTTTTGAGAGCGAAAACCATTAATCATGGGTTAAGTTGACTGGAGAATTACGAAACTTGATTTCTTGTTGACCGGTTGTCCTTGGCAGTTTGCATGCACATTCATCTCCTACTTTATGATCCATGGCACAAAGGCTTTGGTTGCTTTGGTTCTCTTTTGTAGAGAAAATGAGATAAGAACTCTATTTAAACTGGACCTTAGTCCAAAGATTCAAACTGAGCTTAACCTTCAGCTCGAAGAGTTATGAAGGTGTTTAGGACAAAAAAGAAACAAAATGGCATAGAAACACAGCAAAACATTTGTGAAATGATGAGTAAAATAGTCCTGACATTGATGTACAATAGCTAAAAAGCAATGCTTTCCACATGAGCAAAGCAATGTCTCAGATGACTAAAATGTCTGAATTTGTAATGTAACGTGTCACATGTTCTTTTTAATAATACAAATTGAGAAAAATTGTATCTGTAAGTGTTTTATGCTCATGAGGAGAGTCAGATATCAGTAGCCCTTGCTTAGACAAATCATGTGCTAACCAGAACAAAGTAAAGGAAAAGAATACAAAGGCTTCAAATATGAACACACTCCCTCACCCATTGAGTTAGACATCATAATAACCTTATGGCTCAACTATAACATCCCTGTGGCTGTATTGTGTTTATGTCAAACTGTCTCATTCAGTTGCTACTTTCATATGACTCTCAGATATGCATTATTCAGTCATGCCCATTGAGAGGCTGAATACAGAAAGATCTCATCCTGTATGTGGCCTCCGGTTACTCTCACTAAATAATTTAAAGCCATCCACCCACTCACTAATATAAACAGAAAAATTACAGAAGGAGAGAGAGACACTGACAAATAGGCCCAATAACAGAGCAAATGAGTGAAAGATAAGTTACCACAGAACTACACATCCAACAAACCAAACCAAAATGTGATTCCGACTGTAAATTTAAGCTATAAGCAAAAAACACTTTGATTATTTTCACCAAAACTGCAATTATTTTATGAATATTTTTTTAAATATAGTAATAACATTAATATTGTGAAATATTATTACAATTCAAAAATAAGTTTTTAATAGCTTTTGACGGCTATTTTAATATATTTTAAAATGTAATTTATTCCTGTGATGGCAAAACTGAATTTTAAGCAGCCATTACTTCAGGCTTCAGTCACCAGTCACATGATTCTTCAGAAATTACTGATTTGCTGCTCAAGAAACATTTCTTAATATTAGCAATGTAGGGCTACTTTATATTTTTGTGGAAAATGTGATACATTTTCCCCCAGGATTCTTTGATTAATAGAAAGTTCAAAAGAACAGCATTTATTTGAAAAATAAACCTTTTGTAATATTATAAAAATATTTACTGTTGCTTATGAACAATTTAATACATCCTTGCTGAATAAAACTATTAATTTCTTTTAAAAAAAAAAATCTTACTGATCCCAAAGTTTTGAACAGTGTATCTTGTACATGAACATACATGAACGATTCACCCATAGACCATCCATTTTATTATTTCCCATTTTTATACAACAGTTCAATAAACAAACAGTTAACTGAATAACAACATATTGCCAGTTACTTTGTGTATTTTGCTCCGTCCAGCAAAAAATAGTTTCAAAAAGTAGCAAAACTAACCTTGGTGTGTCTCCAAGCAACAAAGATGTTTTGTTTTAAAGAAATCAGCTTTTTTTAAACAGATTGGTTGAGAAAATGATTCAATGACTCAATGAAATCTAATTTGCAGCCAGAGTAGTCTAGCAACTCTCCGTTGGCTTGTGAGCTGGAAAAAACAAACTCTGGTCAGGCCAATCACATCGTGTATAGAGTCGATGGGAGGGCTTAACATAATGACGGCAGTTCCGGCAGTTCCGCGTGCTACTTGAAAACAAAGAAGCTGGCGAACAGCAGTCTTTCGAATCGGCTTTGGCCGCGACTCTGGAAGACTTGGCGTTAAGCTTTTCTTTGAGAAAAGAACAAAGAACGGCACTGAAGTCATTCTTAATAAAGGAAGATGTGTTCGGAGTTTTGCCGACCGGATACGGCGAAAGTTTATTCAACTAGCTCCGCTTCACCTTCTTCGTTGCTCTGGTTGGTTGTAGTGCTATCCTATTGCGTGCAGAGGGAATTTGAAAGACAACCGTATATTCAGCCCCTCGGATTGAGCCCTGCCAATGGTGAGTTCCCAGACCCAACATCTTGATGTGGGTCTGGCTTGTCAGGCTAAGAAACAGTGAATACTATTAGAAAATACTAGTGCTTTTGGACTGTTCTATCTGCAAGAAATGTGATAACCGGAATTATTATTATATTTTATTATATATATTATATTAACTGACTATCTATGTACTGATAGATGGCTTCTGAGGTGTGTTTGCTGAATTAGGAAAATCAGCAGGGGGTAGGGGCATAAAAGACGAAGAATTAGAAAAGATGATTTTTCTAATTCCCTTCTTATTTCACACAGACTCCAACTATGAAATAGGCCACAGGACTTTTTCTGTGTGATATGTGGTGGGTTCTAGTTGAATTGGGCTGGCCAAGCTTATAATTAGTTGGGCCAAACCCTCCTTTGGAGCCGGGCCTGATTCCAAACATACTTCTAATGGAAAGAGTTAGTCAACAGCACACTTTAAGATCTTTTTACTTTGCGAAGGCTACCAACTAGAGTGTCTGCCATCTATCACTGTCACAAGTACAATCACTTTAAACCTTATCCAGAGCTTGGGACAAGAAACCACACTGTAGTCCAGCATAAAATGCATTTTGGCAATGAACTTGACTGAATCACACTGGACAAGCTGGGTATAATAGCAAAGATTCTGTTGCATGATCTTGATCTGGATTGAAGTACTGACAGTAAGCAGTTCCTCAATTGCCAATGGTGAGTGAGTGCACTGAGATTGCTCTGAAAGGTTGGTTAGGTGGTGAGATCAAATGCATTAGACAGACAATAAGTGGCTTTTTTCTATGTTGGACTAATTGGAATGAGCTCATGTCTGTTTGCTGCCGGCTGAATGCTCAACTAAGGGTCAGTTGTGGAAAAGGCCACTGGCTCTGGTTCCGTCCATGGAAGGGTAATTCTTTAGCCTAACCTTTTCTTTCTGTAACTTGAGACAAACACACACACACACACACACACACACAAATACTCATCAACTGACAATTTCGCCTGTGACTGTAATTGAAAATGGCTGGTGATTTATGTTCCTGACCTTTTGAAATAACACAGAGGCAGACAAGCTGACAGAGAGAAAGCTGAAAGATTTACAATGAGCCACTCAGGGTACCATAGTGATACTCAGACTATATGCATTGAGGGGCCAGGGGGCCCAAGTTTAGCCTCCTTTGGTTTAGGAGGCCCCTGACACTCAGATAATTCAGATGAACTGATTTGCAAGTTTTGTTTCCTGAGGACTCCCCAAACCTGTATTTAGATTAATATGGTATCTAGAAAGACCAAAGAGATGCATGCACATTATGGTTTGTAATTAACACTCAATGCCAATCCAGAAAGCTAAGAAGCTATAAATTAAGTAAAAATGCTAATTTTAGTATATTGCACTTAATGTTAGACTTTTTCTTCTTACTTTGCATTCGTGTCAAATCTTGGAAAATGTAATATTGATTAATTAAAGGGATGGTCCACCCAAAAATGAAAATTCCGCCATGTATTACTCACCCTCATGTCGATCCAAACCTGATTTACTTTCTTCTGTGAAACACAAAAGAAGATTTTTTGAAGAATATTGGTAACAGTTTTGCTTCCATTGACTTCAGTTATATGGACAAAAAGTAAATACAACCCCCACCTATCTGAGGGTTGTCCCCACTTAAAAATATAATTAAAACCACGTTGTGTTATAAATAATATAATTATATATACTTAAAATATATATACTTAAAATAATTGTGTAAGTAGAAAACAAGTAGAAAACCGTTTGAGGGGCAAAAAATGCGTTTTAAGTTTAGAAACATTTTGAGTCCCCCCTCTCTTGCCTCACAGTGGTTTGGTCCATCACGCACCTCACCGACACACACAAGTCCAGTCACTCCGGTGGGAAAGTACAAAGTTCTTCAGAAGTTTTGGAACTCCAGTAAGTAGTCTGTCAAGGCTATTTTATTCACTTTAAACATCGGATGAAGTGATTTTTTTTCTCTTTAATACAGACAATGCTGAGTTATTAATAAATGACAACAAATTTTCCATAAGCCCCAATATTTTAGTGATTATTGTTTGGTAGCTTGTTGTAAGTCACCCACTATAACTAACAAGGCGATAAGCCTATATGTGTGAACTGACATTAGGCTAATGTAGATTTACCGCTGTGTTGGGTTTTGCTCAATGCTATGTGGAAGAAGCAAGATCATTTAATAATTATATTACTGTGTGGTGAACCTATGGTAACTCATATTTAAACAACTATTGCTTTGTGTTGTTAGTCAGATAAAATGACAGAGAAAAGAAAAACGGGCATAAGATCATTTTTCAGAAAAATGCCACACATATCCTTACAAGTACAATTTTGGCTGTATTATTTGTGTCCCCTTCAAAAATTGCTCTTGAGATATTTTTTGTTTACTGTCCCCCCAACTGTTAGATGAAATTTATGCCCATGTGTGGAACTTGCTGGATGGTGAGTGATGAGGACTCTTGGCCATGGTGCAGACAGAACATGACCTGATTAACCTAACCACTTCTGGGTGATCTTGTGGCCACCAGTACCAATTGCGAAGAAACAAAAGGGTTTGGGAGACTCCAGGGCAGGGGTCTCCAAACTCGGTCCTGGAGGGCCGCTATCCTGCAGAGTTTAGCTCCAACCCCAATTAAACACACCTGAGCCAGCTAATCGGTGTCTAACTAGGGCCTTGTAAGACACTGATTAGCTGGTTCAGGTGTGTTTATTTGGGGTTGGAGCTAAACTCTGCAGGACAGCGGCCCTCCAGGACAGAGTTTGGAGACCCCTGCTCCAGGGTGACAATAACCAGGTGAAGAATGAATGGATTCTAGGAGGTCTTTCCACAAAGACATGGTATGGTATGTTCGCCCAGGAGGACAACTTGCTGGGGCTGGTTTCTGGAGGGTTTCCTGGGTAATATTTTCATCCATGGCCCATTGGATAGAACAGACAAACACTGAAGGAGGTAAGGACATGGGACAGGATGTTGAAGGATGGGGGCTGAAGTGTAGGCCAACTTCAGTGACTCGAAATTCAATTAAAACTTTTGGGTTTTCTCTTGATGAGATTGGTTAGAGGATTGGCAATGGAACTGAAATTCTTAATGAATCTAAGATAAAAATTGGCAAACCCTAGGAACTCTGAAGCTCCTTAATGTATCGTGGAAGAGGCCACGATCGTACCAAATTCACCTTTCCCGGGTCTATCTGCACACCCAGTGATCTAACTCAGAAAATACAACAAAGGTGGAAGGAGCATTTTTCAGCCTTGAGGAACAACCGTGTTCACGCAGACGCTGCTGGACCCGGTAAAAATGCCTTCAGTGCTCTGAGAAAGAATAAGAATAGATCAGAATGTCATCAATATAAATTAGCACAAATTTTGATAAATAGTCATAGAAAATTTCATTCATGAACCCTTGGAACACTACGGTGCGTTGGACAGGCCATAAGGGATCACCCGATATTTGTATTTCCCTGATGGTGTTACAATCGCATTTTCCATTCGTCACCCATGCGGATGCGGATGAGATTGTAGGCACTACGAAGATCGAGTTTGGTGAACCAGTCTGCTCCCTGCAACATCTCTAGGGCAGCAGGAACCAGAGCAAGGGGATAGTGGTACTTTACCTGATGTCATTAAATGCTCGATAAACAATACATGGACGTAAATCCCCATTCTTTTTGGCCACAAAGGAAAAACTTGAGGAGATGGGCAAATGTATCCCTGGTGGAGAGCCTCCTCAATATACTCCTATATAGCCTTCTGTTCCGACTGAGAGATGGGATAGAAACGCCCATGAGGAAGTTTCGCACTTAGCAGGAGGTCATTGGCGCAGTCCCACGGGCGGTGAGGTGCTAGTGCAGAGGCCTCTTAAGATGAAAAGAGAATTTTAACATCTTGATATTCCAGAGGAATGTGGGTGTTAGAATGTGTGGCTGGACTCACATCTGTGGTGGCACAAGCAGGAGACAGAAGGTGTGCACTGGGGAGAAGCTAGTGGACAGGAAATGTAATACAGTTACGATAGCAATCCTGGAATTCTCTATTGAAGAATTTCCATGGTTTTCCAGGAAAGTTGAGGAGAATGCTGAATTAACCATGGTCTGCCTAGGATTAGGGAGGTGAAGCAGGATGGGAGTACATACACTCACCTAAAGGATTATTAGGAACACCTGTTCAATTTCTCATTAATGCAATTTTCTAATCAACATATCACATGGCAGTTGCTTCAATGCATTTAGGGGTGTGGTCCTGGTCAAGACAATCTCCTGAACTCCAAACTGAATGTCAGAATGGGAAAGAAAGGTGATTTAAGCAATTTTGAGCGTGGCATGGTTGTTGGTGCCAGACGGGCCGGTCTGAGTATTTCACAATCTGCTCAGTTACTGGGATTTTCATGCACAACCATTTCTAGGGTTTACAAAGAATGGTGTGAAAAGGGAAAAACATCCAGTATGCGGCAGTCCTGTGGGCGAAACCGCCTTGTTGATGCTAGATGTCAGAGGAGAATGAGCCGACTGATTCAAGCTGATAGAAGAGCAACTTTGACTGAAATAACCACTCGTTACAACCGAGGTATGCAGCAAAGCATTTGTGAAGCTACAACACGCACAACCTTGAGGCGGATGGGCTACAACAGCAGAAGACCCCACCGGGTACCACTCATCTCCACTACAAATAGGATAAAGAGGCTACAATTTGCACAAGCTCACCAAAATTGGACAGTTGAAGACTGGAAAAATGTTGCCTGGTCTGATTGGTCTCGATTTCTGTTGAGACATTCAGATGGTAGAGTCAGAATTTGGCGTAAACAGAATGAGAACATGGATCCATCATGCCTTGTTACCACTGTGCAGGCTGGTGGTGGTGGTGTAATGGTGTGGGGGATGTTTTCTTGGCACACTTTAGGCCCCTTGGTGCCAATTGGGCATTGTTTAAATGCCACGACCTACCTGAGCATTGTTTCTGACCATGTCCATCCCTTTATGACCACCATGTACCCATCCTATGATGGCTACTTCCAGCAGGATATTGCACCATGTCACAAAGCTCCAATCATTTCAAATTTGTTTCTTGAACATGACAATGAGTTCACTGTACTAAAATGGCCCCCACAGTCACCATATCTCAACCCAATAGAGCATCTTTGGGATGTGGTGGAACGGGAGCTTCGTGCCCTGGATGTGCATCCCACAAATCTCCATCAACTGCAAGATGCTATCCTATCAATATGGGCCAACATTTCTAAAGAATGCTTTCAGCACCTTGTTGAATCAATGCCACGTAGAATTAAGGCAGTTCTGAAGGCGAAAGGGGGTCAAACACAGTATTAGTATGGTGTTCCTAATAATCCTTTAGGTGAGTCTAGAAGATAATGGTTTCCTTGTGGCAAGGCCTCACATGCAGTTCTAATGGTGGTGACTGATGGGTGATGTGTTGCATTTTCTGCTGTCCCACAACCGACTGAATGGCCAACAATGTGTTCAAGGTGATGGGTCAGAAGTGTAATCTTTCATTGAGCTCCTGGGAGGTTAAGTTGCATGCCAACCCTAAGTTAACGAAGGTGTCTACAAGATAAAATACATTTGAAGCAGTAACAGTCACTGGCATATGCAGGGGAGAACTCACTGTGAATGTTTGATGAACAAAACTCCGGACGGACGGGACACTCAGCAAGTTGGTGCTGGGAGGAAGCACAGTACAAGCAGTGCTGTGACTGATGATGACGTTGTCGTTCTGAGGCAGGTAAATGTGAAAAATGCTGGGTTGAATCAAAGCTAACGGAAGAGGAATCCCAGCTGCAGCTTGCCAGACGGTTGGCGACACGAATTGAATGCTGGATGTACCTCTCCAACCCCATGGCCTCATCACATCCTGCTTGCTGGGTGCGAAGTATTCAGCCCGTGGTGATAAGCTGCCGGTAAAGCCACCTAATTCCACCTGCTCGCTGCTGCCAGAGTGTGGAAGGCAATAGAATAATACACTACAGTCATTTTCCCCTGACAAAGCCAAAGTAACTGCTCTCCTGCAGACAAGTCCCCCACACTTGTTGAAAACACCTCCTTAAAAAGGGCAATGAATCGAGGAAGAGAATTAACCACTTCTCCATCGTGTTGCCATAGGGGTTCAGCCCATTGTAATGCATGGCCTGAAAGATGGGAGATGATGAAGCCCTTTTTGGCTTTCTCTGTTGGAAACAGGGGTGGATTCATTTCAACGGACATAATCAAACTAGCAGGAGGACTACTGCTCACCTTGGAAAAAAACAGCGTTGGTGGGGTTGGTAGAAGCCAACAAAGAGTGGTGCATCTCCTGCAACAGCATCCTTTTCCTTTGGTCCTTTACTGTGGTCTTGTGGTCTCAATGAAGGTGAGTAGAACACAACAACAACAACAACACAATCTACAATAACAACTCTCAGTCACAAAACTCTTTTAGGAGAAGAAGATAATATGTGGGTCATACTCTAACAAAACAAGAAATTGAGAATGGATAGAGGATGAGTTTAAATATGGTCCATGATTAACGTGGTGATGATGGACAGGTGATTGTCTTTAGAATTCTGGTGAATGGGACCCGGTTGGAGATGAAGAACCAGACGGAGGCGTGACAGGAAGTCAATGGGAACTAATATTTTCATTATGAACATTCTTCAAAAAACCTTCTTTTGTGGTCAGCAGAAGAAAGATAGTTTTGGAACAACATAAGAGTGAGTAATAGATTGCTGCAGCCGTGACATTAAAACCAGGAAGAAGAAATCGCCAGTGGTTCCCTTGAGATTTTCCTATCAGTTTTTATAATGGGGGTTTTCAATTTATGAGTCAAATCAGATCTGTGATAAAAAACTAACTTGGACATTTTTTTCTACAATGTAAACTGCAAACACACCCAAACATTTGTATCTAGTTCTAGTTACTACACTTTTTAAAATAAACATAATCTTCAAAATTCAAGTTTTCGATATGGGTGCGTGTAATTTACATTGCAGAACAAAATGTGAAAACCACAGTATTTTACTCAGAAAAAAAGAATCATGAAAATTCATGAATTTCAACTTAATCACAATATGGCAAAACTTCCAGACATCTGAGTGACAAAGGAACAAAATAAGTTTAAAATAATGACTCAAAATAAGGACTCTTGAATAATGAGAAAAGGGTTCTCTTTATTACTTGGCATTTGTTCAACAAATGTGTTTGATTATCGTTTATATGTTTGTTTCCAGAACGGTTTCAACTTTATTTACACATTAATTAAATGCATTGCAAAAGAGAATCATAATATATTTGATCATATATCATAGCACGCTGTTATAGTCCAAACATGTGAATTGTGTTTTGTTTCATGCATGGCTCTTTATAAACCAGTTAAAGAGGGGAAAAAAACTCAAATTGTTTCTCCTTTCCATGTTACATGAAATTAATAGATGAAATTAAAACAACAGTCCATGCAAGGAGTTTATTAATGAGCAACCTACTATAATGTACAAAGGAGTTTCCTCTCAAACATTTCATTCTCCCAATACTTCAAAGACACAAGTACTGAGGTGCACAGTAAACACTCCCCTTTCTGTAAAATATTCAAAAAATAGCTTGTTTTGAATTTAAATATTGTTCAAAGCTTTTTAGCAGGATAAAAATGTGCACAATGTAATATAATGAATATATTTTTAATGTAGTACCAAATGCAGTTGTATGCAAAACATTTTTCCTGACCCCCGTTTCCATCTCTTATCTCATGCAGAGAAGGCAAATCAATACCAACCCAATACAAAATAATCATGTACAGTTTCTGTATGAAAATATAAAAAGATATTAAATGCCATATACGTTATATGCAACAATATAATCATCTGTTTTGAAAAACAAAATTGTACAAAATGGTATAAACAATCAAGGACTACTTACAACAATAATTTGATGCCAACTTACAAAAAGTAAATGTGATTAATGCTATGTCTTATTTTTTTCCCTATCCACTGACTACAGAACATCTATTTGCATGAATTAATGGTTTATTAATTATGCTTATGGCAAATATCAATAATTATATTACTATAACATGATGGTATGATGCACTCTTTATCCATAACAATAACTATATTCAGAGGAAATTACTTTTCTGTTTTTGGCAGAGACAACTATTTCCATTTTTTGGATGCACAAATGAGTTTTTACTTAAATTAATTGTAGTGCACTTTGGACTGCATTTAAAAAATAAAAATAAAACATGTGATGGAAATATCATTGGGCAACTGTTGTCCACCTCAACTATGCAAGTACAGAGTCAAAACAGAAAGTAACCAAGCAATTACAAGGGTAAACTAGTTAACAAGCACTACATCCGGTAAGTATACTCACAACATGAGTAAGCTTTCAGAATTGAGATGGACTTAAGATGCATAATACTTCATATGTGCATAAAGAAACATATAACACTTTCTGACATTTGTGCAACAAAAAGCACGCCACACGGCACAATAAAAGAATCATTCATTGCCAGAGTAATACAGGATAATAGACATTCAGATATGATATATCCATAATGATTGTAATCAAGCAAACAAACTCACAAGGTAAAATAAAAACACTTTTTCGAATATATTTTCATCTGTACAGATTGTTGATAGCTTGATAAAAATAAATACATTTTTCTTCTTTTTTTGATTGCATTTTGTGGTGAGATGATACATTGTCAGATTGCTACTCTGAAAAGCTCAAACGGCATATGAGATATGAAAACTCGTAAGTGCAGGGAGTAAATATTTTAAACAATAACTATGGAAACTAAAATCACCGCAGTTAAGATTAAAGTAGCTGGAGACCAGGAAGATTTTACACAAAATATCCTTAAATCTTTGCCTCTGTTCAGCTTTCTTCTTAGCTGCCTCTTTTGGGTAAAAGCAGCCTATTCCAAAATGTATTTTGTTTTGCAGTTTTACCACAGTGACATACCTTTACATGGTTTCTCCAACCTGTAAAACAAATATTAACACTATTCTTTCAACATTTCTTACAAAAATATTTCTTTGTGATTAAAAGCACAGTGTAATGTCACTGATTCAGCTGCTACCTCGCTACCAGTTACCAGTTCATTGCTTTGTTACATCAAGGCCTCTCTCCTTTCTCTCATTGGTTATACTGCAGAAAATGAGAAGTGCAAGCTTTTGTGTCTTTCTTGTTGCTGTTGGCACAATGACACTTCTGTGAAAAGCTCAACAAAACTCAAGCATTTGCTGGTGCAGAGAAATCTTTTGAAAATTATTAAGTCTATCCAGACTGATTAGTAGCTATTTGTGTAATGTCTGAGCTTTACTTGATATACATTATACATTCATTTCTCATTGATAGACATCTTAGCTATTCCAGCCATCAACAGGTCATAAAAGTTACCAGAATTAATAGTCTTTATAGGCGGCATGAAGTCCATCTGCCTGCTTATAAACTCCTGTGACTATTTTTTAATAAAGCGAGTGGCTATAGCCTATACATCATGTTCAGTTTCAGATGAGTGTTTGTTTACAGCGTGTATTCCAGTAAAGTCAAAGGGTTTGCTCTGAGTGTCCAAGTTCAGACTCTCTCCACATGACTGGGGTCATATCCATCTGAAGACAAACACAAATTATATTAATCACTTTGACTCAAAACCATAGCATGGCAATAAGTCTACTAGAAAAGCAGTGCAATATCAGTAAACTTTTTTATAATAATATAATATAATAATTTGGTCCATTATCTATTCTCGCCTGATTTGCTATGGCAATGAGTATAAATCAGACCACGCTTCCCTCTTGTGGTGAAAAAACTCATTGCTCAAGTATTAAGACGTTATTTGTGGCTTGGCAGTTCATAATGCTTCAGACTATGCCAGGAAAAAATCAACCATTATTTCCACTGGAAGTTGATTGTCTGTCCAGGTTTTGTTGTATACCATACCAATTAAAACATATTGCTGAAGGTGAACTCTCCTAGTAATGGACTTCATTTAGACTCCATATATAGCAAAACTGTAACATTGGAGGCAGACTGGTATGAAGTGTTTAACCATTACAAGCTAAACAACAGCTAAGCTCAGTGCTTGGACCTCTCCTTTTCTCCATTTACACTACTTCATTAGGTCCCATCATACAGGCACATGGCTTCTCATATCACTGCTATGCTGATGACACTCAGCTCTACCTTTCATTCCAACCAGACGACCCCAGAGTAGCTGCACGAATCTCCAGCTGTCTGGCTGACATCTCTGCATGGATGAGTAAAAATCACCTACAGCTCAACCTGGCAAAGACTGAGTTCCTCATCTTTCCCGCCAGTCCCACTATGCAACATGACTTCACCATCCAGCTAGGTGCATCCCTGATCTCCCCTTCAAAATCAGTCAGAAATCTTGGAGTTACATTTGATGACCAGTTGTCCTTCAGAGATCACATTGCTAAGACAGCTCGCTCTTGCAGGTTTGCGCTCTACAACATAAGGAAGATCAGACCGTTCCTAACAGAACACGCAACACAGCTTCTTGTCCAGGCCCTGGTTATTTCTAGACTTGACTACTGCAATGCGCTTCTGGCTGGACTCCCCTCTTGTGCGATCCAAACACTTCGAATGATCCAGAATGCAGCGGCACGTCTGGTCTTCAACGAGCCCAAAAGGACCCACGTCACACCACTCTTCATCTCTCTGCACTGGCTACCACTCGCTGCTCGCATCAAGTTTAAGTCGCTGACGCTTGCCTACAGAGCCACCACGCACTCAACTCCTGCATACTTTGACTCGATTCTACGTCGTCACACCCCCACCAGAAGCCTTCGTTCAGCTAAGGAGCGAAGGCTTGTGGTACCATCACAGAGAGGCAAAAAATCCCTCTCCAGAACATTTCCATTCAACGTTCCCAGCTGGTGGAATGATCTGCCCACCGCCATCCGAAATGCGGATTCATTGACAACATTCAAAAGTCAACTAAAAACTCATCTCTTCCGTGAGCACTTAACCTCCTAAAAAAAAAAAAAAAAAAAACTTTCCTTTCCTCTTTTCCTCCTCTTTCCTGCCCTACTCTAGCCTGTGCTACACTGAGAAATGTACACGGACCAAGTATTTCAGGCACTTGTTGCGCTCACTCGACTCTTCACGACCAATCGCTTATTGTACCCCCAAGTTGTAAGTCGCTTTGGATAAAAGCGTCTGCTAAATGCATAAATGTAAATGTAAATGTAAGCTGACTATTTGTTTGCCAACTGTTATCAATATGTTTATTAGGAACTATTAGGAAGCTAAAAACCTATTCGCACGGGATTAGTATTATCTGGGGACCTTGTGTGATTTAAGAATTACTCCCCCACATCTGAATTTTGTGTGGCGCATTCACACGGGATAAGCAAGCCTGTGATTTTACTCAAATTTACTGACTTATCTCCCGGATATGATGTCAAGACTTATAATGTTTTTTCGTCATAGACATAGCTGTATGAAATTATAAACCGTCGTATCGATATCATTTTGATTGTTTTATAGTAATAAAAATTATTTAGTTCAGTTAGAGAACAGACGCTACAGTTAAAAACTGAACGGAGCAATAATAACAATATACGGCAGAAGATTCAGTTTCAAACCTAAATGTAAAAGCGCCCATTTAAGCGAGTTTGTCATTGTCCTTTTCTGTTTTTGTGTTTTTCATTAAGAATAATATTAAACACACCATTCAAGCAATTTACTCCCAAATTGGTGCTCATTCTAAAGTGAAAGTATAATCCGCGCGGCCGTACGGGAATTCATAACGGTGCGCATTTTATGCAGCCTAGCTCCATTCTCCGTGAAAGATAAAGATAAAAATGCGCACAGGAAACAAAAACCTTGCAAAAATTATATACGATCCACCTAATCCCGGCCAAATCACAGAGATGCCGATTCACACGGGACTAATATTATCACAGAACCTCGTGTTTGGTGAAATATGGTAGGTAATTTGCGGGGGAATTTTTACTTTACATATTACATACATGGCCGATTCGCACGGGATTAAGATCACAGACATTCTCTGCAATTATTACAAATCACCAGAGGTCCCCAGATAATACTAATCCCGTGCGAATAAGGCTTAAGATGTATCTACTCTTTAACGAAATTGAGATTAGTTGTGAATAAAACTTTTTATATAGCATTTAATTAAAAATGTTATGAATGTTGAGTTTAGTGTACTGACCTGAAATAAACAGCTTGTCATCATCCTCTATTGCAGACATTGTATTATCCATGCTGAATCCTTGTGGCAGAGTTATCTCTCTCTTTGCTACCATGCCACTACGGGGTTGTGGGATTGGACGTGCCATAGTCTTTGGTTGCTGCCTTGATCTTGCTTGTATCAGCTCTTCAGCTAACACCTCCTCCTGAACTCTTTCCTCATCCTCTTCTTGCATATAACTGTTCATGTCTTTGTTTTCTCTGATTGCATTCTCACCGTATTGGTTCTCTTCCACTAGTGTTTCATCCACTTTAATTGATTCTTTTAGTTCTCCTCCCTCTTCTTCCACGTCTGTCTCTTTGGTCAAGGTGATCCTGGTGATAGTTCTCACTAATGACTGAGAGTTTTCTTCTTTTGCATAGACATTGTACTCCAAGGATGCTTGATTATTTGTGCATAAGGGGGACAGTGGAGATGGACAGTCTACCTGAAACTGGTCCTGTGGCGCTTCTGTTATATCAGCGTTAACTGTCTCCTTGTTTCCCCCACCTACACTAAGAGTCAACTCCTCATCCTCGGCCAGTGGAAGCGACAAGCATAAATTACTCGGAGGAAATTCTGGTAGCTCCAACACGGAGGCTCTCTGGCTGATCTTCTCAGCGCTAGGTAAATCTCCAGATTCCTCTCCTAGTCCTACCTCTGACACATCTCCATGACTTTCCATAGACCTATCTAGCACCTCCGCAAACTCTCTACTGGCATTCTGTGTCTCCTCATTTAAGTACATCTCTTTGCTTTGTGTTGCCAAAGCTAGAGCATCTGTGGTTATCAAATTTCTTTCTACTGGTTTGTCATCAACCTGATCAACAACCAAGGCTTCAACTGGCACATCAATGCCGAGAATCCTTGCAGCCCGTTGTTCAATGGATTCATTTTCAGGAATTCCTTTGGCACACTGGACTTGATACAGATTACTAAGGTCTTCGGTCTGCATAATGTTGGCCTTCTCTTGACTCAAAAGAGTCTCAAGATGTTCATCTGCCAAGGTCTTTTCATTACTCCAGCTCATATAATCTGAATAAAAATTGTCATCATCATCCTCATAATTAGCCTTGAACCTACAATGAAGACTCTTGATCACATGGATACGTGAGGACCTCCCTGATCTAGTAACCTCTGTGCTTTCTCTCCCAGCTTTCTTTTTGAGGACTTTGGAGTTGAAGGCATTATTATTGTTCAAGCTTTGAGTACCTTCGGCAAACTCAGGGCTGTGCCTGCTCAGATCTCCGCTACTGTCTGATGATGTAATCTGCAAGGTCTCGCACATCTCTGAGTTATCTGAAGGGCTGGTTAACATAGGTGACTCAGGACTCAGGCATGTGGGTGATCCAGAGGTCACAGTGTCTGGAACGGCAGTGTATACTGTTAAACCAACATCCTTAAGCAAGCACTCCTTTGGCACTGGGATATCCTGACGATGTATCGCTGGATCTGTGTCCTCCCTTTGCAGAATCTCAAAGTTGACATAATTATCAGTTTGGGTGACAGGTATCTCTTGTGTCTGACTGTCCACCTTTGACTTAGACAAAGACGTTTTTGTTCCTTTGTATTCTGGATGGCCTTTGTTCCCTGAATTGGACATTACATTTAAGTTATTGCTTTTAAGTTGCGTCTCTGTAACCTGCACTATATGTGACTGCTGATCAGTTTCTTTCTTCATGTGAACTGGGCCGGTTTCCTGTTTTGTATGGTTGACCTCTCTGCTTGTGTCATGTAGCTCCAAAATACTGTTCAATGCCTCATCCAGCTCCTCTATATTCTGGTCAACATTTGGACACTTCCCAGTATGATCCTGTATTTCTTTATTAAAAGACTCAAGCTCCCCAATAGCATCCCATTTTCGTCTGTTCACTGGCTTTAGCAAGAACTGTCCAAAAACTTCTTGACCATCTGCTGTTTGCTTAGTCTTTCTCAGCAAAGGTTGACGGTCTGGAGATGATGGAAGTGATGCTGACTGGGGTCGAGTCGGGCTCCTTATACTTGAACTACTTCCAGTCCCAGTTCTGGAGAATGCACTGTTGCTGGAAGGATTGAGATCCTTTTGACCTATCATGGGATATCCGTAGTTGGCACTAGAGTCAGTTTCATCATCATTATCAGTGATTGTATAACTGGAATGATGGTCATTTGCAGGAGGATGGGTATTTCTGGAAACTTCTGGAGACCCCGTCTGAGTTTCCTGATTTCTGTACTGATCTCCAGGCCAGGATCCTACATAGAACAATTCATTGTTTTGACTTGGATCAAGTGACCTAGTATCTACAATCTCTTTCCATAAAGGGGATCTTTTAATTGACAGGGAGCTGCTGGACTGCATTTGTGTCTCTTTGCTTGATATTTCTAAAAGCTTTTGGTTGTCATGCTGCACCACTGTGTTTTCTACTGAATTAGTCACTTTTTGATTGTTATTTGGGTCAGAGACACTTTTGTTTGCTTGCATACTAATAGGGACAGAAACCAGGCAAAACATTGTCTCTTTCAGCTTCTTCTTTGAGTTTTTCTTGTTCTCAGCCACAGTTTTTGCCTCAAATTTCTTTACTTGTGTCACTGTCTCAATCAAACCCTGGTTTGAGTTGGAGTTTTGTTGCGTTGTCATCTGAATAGCAACTATATTGCCATAGGCAGCTGGATGCCTGTTGCAGTTTGGGTCAGGTGTTGTGTTTGAATGTTCTGTCTCCTTCAACACTTCCTTGTGCATACTGTTCTCATTAACAGAGTCGCTAATATTGCTTTTACTTGGTTCAGTGCGGTCAAAGGGTTTGTCTGTGAGAGAAAAGGCACTGTCATTAGACTTCTCAGACATGAGGTTGACCGGAATCTCATTTCTGATGTTTCTGATTTTGTCTGCATCCGTCAGCGAGTTCCCATCTATCCCTGCTCCTGAAATGTGTCTGACACGGGGGTCATCAAAGGGAATGTACTGAACATTACCCATCCGCTCTTCACTGTAACCTGGATACGCCTGTCTCCTGCAGGGCATACTTCTTCTTCCATCTCTGTAATGGTCTGGCCAAGCCATCCCAGTCTGCCTGATAAACCATTCCTGTACTTCTGTCATGGCAGAGCCCTGCATATATGGGTCACCTCTATACTGGTGGTTAGCCATTGAAATAGGATAAGTTATGTGACCCCCTTTAACTACAGGCTGCCTCCTGTAGGATGGAGGAGGGATATAACCAGGGGGCTCTACACCAGAACCGCCAAGTTCTTGTACAAAGTACTCTTGCCTTGAAAAGGGCAGTGGAGTTCTGTCTCTGGCACGGGGAACAAGCTCCCCTGTGAGCATCTCTGCACTCCCACGCATCTGCTGGTGCACTTCGTAAGATGGCGGTCTGAGAGGTCGGCTGAATCTGGGGTTTGATAGTGGTGCAGACTGTGCACCTGATCGGTCAGTCCACCGCAGCCTGCTCTCTTTATCATTAAGATGCCGTCCATGAGGGTCTCGTGTGTGGTGGCCATTTAACTTATAGCTCCCATATGAATCTTGCCCAGCAGTTGGTATGCTGTAGTACTGGTGGCTTTCAGATTGCAGAGCCATTCTGGGCAGTGACTGGGACTTGTTTTTGGTTCTGGGTGGCACCGCTCCTTCAGCAGTTCGTGGTCTACGTTGCTCCTGTACCACCTCATTTTCAGATGGCTGACGGCTCATGCTGGTCATTGGGCGCCACTCCTCTGTCCCCAAACTTTGGTACTTCCTTTCAGCTGCAATTCTCCACTGGTGTAGGGCCATCTCTCTCTCTCTGGCACGTGCACTCTCTGCCCGTCGTTGTCTTTCACGGTTATGTTCCTCTGTGCTTAAGGCAGATTCTGGCCTCCGCTGCATGCCCTCTGGTTTATTGGGAACCCCTATTCCACTTCCACGTGGGTCCCTGAAGTCAGCATAATCCAGAAGCACACTAAAGTCCTGACCTCTTCTCCGCCAGTAGGACACATCCTGCTCAGATCTAGGCTGAGAATGTATTCCTCTGTGGGTCTCAAAAAACCTGCATTAAAAACACACAGATGGAATTAAATAAAGCTCAGCTGTTATATATGATAAGCCATACTTTGACAAGCAGTATTTATAGGACGTGAGGATGTTAGATGAATGGATTTAATGTACTTTTTGAACAACTATAAATGTCTTGTTTACATTAAGAAATATTAATGACAACATATTGATTCATTATGTCAGTGGTTCTCAAATTTATGTCAGTGGTCCAGACACAAAAAGGATAAATACAAATAATAAACTGAATAATAATAAACTTAATAAAATAAAAAATTGTTCATAGTTATATAGGTTTCAGGTTCAAGTTGCTTTATTGGCATGACATTTGGATATATAGTATTACAAAAGCATTTTAAGTATATTTAAATACAGAATAGAATTACACCACCAAAGTAATAATAGAAAAACAAACAAACATACGAAAAACAGCAGATAATATCTTTATTCTAATATTAATTATATATTATATTATATATACAATAAAGAATATGTAAAGTATAGCAAACAAATACAATGGATTAACCATTTATACAGTATAACATACTGTACTTATATACTTAAAGGTTAAATGAGTATCTGCGGAACAAAAGTGGGCGTTTCTAAATTTGAGGGTGTTTTCAAACTGGTGGGTGTTTATAAACCATGCAATGAAAATTATGCCCTTCATCCAAATCCACCCCTAAACCCTACCCTCACTATGACGTGGGCAAATCATATCAGGTAACACGGTCGAAAATGCCCCCTCTGTTTATAGCCTCGCCCACTGATCTGGTAACTCTTATATTTAATGTCCTGCAGAGACCTATACTTGAGTGAAGGAAGCGATTTCTGAGAAACACTGTTGAAAGTGGATCGTACTGAGCATCACAACACACATGTAGCCTACCAGCAGTAGGGGGTAAATACATGATGGGGAGGAGAGAGAGTGAGCAAGAGGGAGATTTGAAGAATGACTGTAGAAAGAGAGATGGCTGAGAGACATTAAAAAAGAGAAAAGGTCAGGGAAATTTCCCTGGAAAAAGAAGGGTTATGATCAGGCAAGAGCTTTAGGACCCGCGTTAATATTAGAAAAGCTTTCCAGAGCTGGAGAGACCTAAAGGCTAAAGTATACTTCACTTTTTACGCATATGCGAGGGTCAGCGTACAGTATGCACACCGCCGGATTTTTGTAACTGGGCACAGTCGAATGCACAGCCTTTCAAAATATACTTCTTTTGACTTTTGCGGTTACAAAAATCTGGCAGTGCATGTACAGTATGCGCATACTCTTCTGATGACGGAAAAAAATTAACTATATCTTGGGCTTAAGCAGGAACACCTGAAAATGTACGCAGAGGCTGCATTGTTTCTGCTCCATACATGAGTAACATTGGTTTTGCTGTATAACCAAGATATGCTGTTGTTGTAATGTTAGCTATAGTAACAGGAGACATAATTTGTCTGGAGCTGGTGTCCTGCTGGCGACTAACAATAAACTCTTACTTGCATGCTTTTGTGTACTGTATATATTTTTTGTTCTTCCTTGTCATTTGTTTATCATCTTTCCTTTATTTTTCAACAAAAAAAAAACATTTTGCTTTGCTTCAGCCATGATAGAGAGACTCTTGCACTGCATGTTCGTGCATTTTGGGGGCAGATGACTGTTGATTTCAAATATGATTTTCAAAAATGAACACATCTGTGTTCAAAATCAAATCCCACTATTCCAGCACACAGGCAACAAAAACAGGCATTAAACTAATATAACGAGGTGCATGTTGACAATGACAAAGAACAAAGCAGAAGACCTCAAAGGGCCTTATAAACTGGGAGGTTTTAATGGTGCAAACACACCAAAATAAATTAGCATTTTATCTTAAGCAGGAACATGATTAACTTAGGTGGTGCAAACCGTTGAGTCAGCAGTGAAGGTCTGTTCTCTCATCCAATATCTTGGCAGCAGAGAGCATATGATCTGCATGTTAAACAATTCTGACCTGCACTCATGGAAGGATAATCTAGCTTAGTAACAGTCACAGCAGTGGAGCTGCTTCCTGCCCTGAACTGCTGAGTCTCAAACCATGTGACATGCAATTAGTTAGAAGTGCAAAGATGCACTGTCGCTTGATAGTATGCCAATAATTGTCAAAAGAGACATATCTATCTATCTATCTATCTATCTATCTATCTATCTATCTATCTATCTATCTATCTATCTATCTATCTATCTATCTATCTATCTATCTATCTATCTATCTATCTATCTATCTATCTATCTATCTATCTATCTATCTATCTATGACACAAGGAAATTATAACTTACTGATGAATGTAAATATTAAGCATTAAGTATTCTCATGTAATCTTTGTCTTAAGAAAAGTAATCTCTGAAGCTGCTCTGCGACAACGAGGCTGGCAGAATTCAGATATTCGCATTTATATTCATCATGTTTTATTAATAATGCTGTTATATAAGAGATTGTTATAAGGAATGGAATATTGATCTGACAAAGGGCCCATGGGATATGTGGTTTACTGCTGGCTCTGCCTGCAGAGCTGAGCATGCTCAGTAGGGGGTGCTGCGGGCTTTCTGACAACATAGGTGTTTATTCCACTACAGTCCCGTGTGAAATGAGAGGAAATAAAAACCGCACTGCACTAAACATAGTTAATGAATTCATTGGCTACAGGGGGAGCAAGGTAGGAGAGAGTGAAGGGAAATGAGTGAGACTGAGGAAACAGAGTACATGAAAATGTGGGAAGTACAAAGAGGATGACGAAAGGATGAAAGAAAGTGCAAAGAAAAAATAAGAAATGGAGAGGGAAAGGCGACAGGGGAGGATTTAAAAAAAGAAAAGGGAAAACTGGGATCTGTCTTGGTGCAAAAGGGAAGTCCTTGACAGCTCCTACCTTTATGTAACACTCTTCATCATGCAAGACAGCTTAAACCTCCGATCAAAGGGACGAATGAAAAAGAAGGAAAGACAGCAGCAATACAAGAATGCAGGACAGAAGACAAATAGGTCAAAACAACTCATCAGCACAACTTACCCACTGTCTGTGGTCAGGCTGTCTTCTGGCAAACGTCCATCTCCTAGGTTACCGTTGTCCACGTCTTGTGTCCTCTGCTTCCTGACCCTGTTCTCGGTGTCACCGGGGAATCCCCTGGCAGGAGCTTGTCTGATGCCTCCACCGCTGTAAACATGGTCCCCCTCGTAGCCATTCACGCCACTGTGTCCTTTCCGCTTCTCAGCGATTTCACAGCGGCTGTCGCTTCGTGACGGCAGACATTTCTCATAGGTTGCAGGGTGGGGGGAAGACGAGTGCGAGACGGGGACATTGTTGCTGTTCCTTTGTGGGACTTTGTATCCATGAGAGATGAGAAGGTCTTCCACGCTGTACATGGCTAAGCGGTGTGTTTATGCTTTTCGTGGTGTGTCTGTGTGTGTATGTGTCCGTGCGAATGTCAGATGGATTCCGCTCCTAGTCCAGATGAGGCAAGCTCATGAACAGCTGCACAGGAGAGGCCATCGCTGTGAAAGAAAACGGGACAGAGGGGAGGGAGAGGGAAAGAGAGAGAGAGAGAGACACACAGATGAAGTTAAAATGATTATCTCTCACAGTCTTTTTCATAAGAGGATTGCTGCTCACAGCCAAAACAAAAAGGTCCTAACTTGCCACAAGAGAAACGATTCGTATTGCTGTCAGTTTGTCTATCCACTGACCCAGTCTTCTCTTCTCCCATCTGCCCCCTCTTCTCTTCTTTCCTGTTCTTTTTCCAGAAGGAAAATCTCTCCAGATGACTGACTACCTCATGCTCAGAAACGTTATCTTACCTAGGTGTGGAATGTTATTGTTTTTAAAAAAAAGCCACAATCCTGACTTCAGCAAGCAAGTAGTTGTTATAAAGACTTTATAAGAGGCCAGTTGTGCCAATTAATAATTTTAATAAGTTGACAATTAGCAATCTCATCGATTGAAAATAAAAGCCTGAGCAAAATCTAAAAGTATCTCCAAAGCAGTTTGTTACAATTTGCACAGAACTTCCCCTACGAGGAAAGCGGTTTGATAAAACTATTAAATAATGTCTTCATGAATGTATACAAATTCAAAAAGAGTTTGTGTGCGCATTAAGTTTAGGGTTAAAGGCACAATATGTACGATTTCTGGATTAAAATATCCAAAAACCACTAGAACAATGTTATATATTTTGTTGACTTAAATTATCCCAAATGTTTCCAAGAATGTTTAAATCCAGAGAAATAAGCAATTTTAACCAGGACACGGACCGTGTCCGTGCGTCGCCCATCAATGTCATCATACCCACGTTACCCTCAATTTCCGGTTTTATTTTGTAGAAATCAAGGAAACACCAAAGACGCTTTAATATATTATGTGTTTTATTAGACAGGTGAGCCACTGTTTGAATACATTCATAGACAGAAAACGAATCATTATATAGCTCAACGCAGTTAATCTTACTGTTTAAATCTCATTTTCTTGATTTACCGCGAGTACCATGTTTTACCATGCCTAGTATTGATCTAGCTTACTGCAGTGTGCAACAAGTGTCTCATAATAGCCGCCGAGCGAACGCCCAGAGTAGCATTATAACATAACTTATAACATACTCAAATGTGTCTAATATGATAAAACAGTGCTGCATTAACCAACATACACATGTCCGGAAGAAGCGGAATCGCTCGTCTGCGGCATAATAAAAGCTTTGCACAATCAAGGCGTCGTGAAGCTGCGACCTCTAGCTGCGAAAAATTACATATTGTGGCTTTAAGGGACAGAAAAATACAATATTTAAAATCTATATAACAATGAAGGTAATTCAGATTGTGATGAAACCTAATCTCATAAAATCCGATTTGTATGTGAACATGCAACAGATTAAACAATAGTAGGCCTACTGGTGTTAGACACCAGGCAACCAAAACAAAACCTGAAAAGGCAGAAAGCAAAAGGAGCAAGACTAAGGAAAAAGAGGTTACCTAACCTGTCCTGAACACACACACACACACACACACGCATGCTCCAAGAAAGTAAGAGAAAACAAAATTGCCTGAGTATTATTTCATTGATCTGCTGAGGGTGAAGTCCAAATGGTAGCTTAGACTTCCACAATACCAGTCTGTAATCTCCCTAAAACAAGCTAAAGAATCTTTTATGGAAAAATACAAGATTATTTAGTTATAAAATGCAGTCAATGCACAATTATCACCAAAATGGATAAAAACACCCTCAAACGTGCTATTATGAATTATTAATCATGTCTACATGTTACATTTTTACATGTTAATGAGAAGTCATGGATTGAGATTTTACTGTTTCATACCACATTTTCCTAAAGAAAATGTCTGTTTTGATCTAAATGATGTTTGTCAGAAGTTGAAGGAAGCAGTTAGCAGAGGTATGCCTTTCACATTTTCACACTTTCCAACCCAGATACTCCAGACAGATCCACATTCACCATTAAAGGCCCTTAGAGAGTACTGCCTCTCACAGCATCATCTAGCACACACAGAGGTCAAAAGAGGCACCAAAAACGATGCTAACTTAATTCCTTTCTCTACCTCTACGTCTCCTCTTGCAGACACTCACACTGACAAATTTAGCACAAAAAAATGGGGGAGGTAGATTTTCCATCTCTACTGCCACAGGGGAAAAAAATTATTGTTAATGTGAATTTTATCAATGTCATCCATTAACACTAGTCTTTCAGAAACATTTAGTCCACCGGCACACACACACACTGTACAGCTAACTAATCAAATAATTAAATTTGTGGTACTGATCATGTGAAATCCTTTGTACAGTCTTTCAGATGTTATTGAAGCACAAGATGCTCTTTGGGTCATTCTCAAATAATGTTGATCATAGGTTTTACACAAACTTCTGTAGTTCATATCAGCTGGTGTGCTGCTGTTAAATCATTTATCCGTGCACATCATTATCATTTCATGTGCCATTCCGTTCAGTGTGTCACGGTACTCTTTAATTAAAAACAATAACTTTCCCTCCCCCACGATGACATCTCTTCTCTAATGACGTGTGCACCGGATTGAGAGGTGGGCAATAATCCCTCCCCTCCTGCAACCTGTCACTCACATGATACCACAGCAATTAGCAAACGACAACAATCCAATCAATTCCAGATGGACAAAAACAAGTCACGCCCTACATTTTTTTTTTTTTTTTTGAAAAGCGAAAAGCTGTTTCACTCGGATTTACGTCAAATTTTAAAATATGTACGTCTTCATCCCATAGCAACACAATACAATTCAAAAGCCTAAGACTAAGTGGAAACAATTCAAGCCAGGTCCATGAAGACTCTGAATGGCATAGAAACGTTTGAATGGCACAGCAGACGTTTCCTCAATGACAAACTGCTTTTTAGAGCATGAGTAAATTCATAAAATTGCAGATACGTGATCTTGACTACTTTGCTTTTTTTTTTTATTAATGACCTGCTTTTATGGCTAACACATGTCACAAGCTAAAAATGAACAAAAGCACAGGCAGACCAGTGATGTCATGAGGCTGCTCTGAGCCAAAACGTCACAATAGCAGTGAATCATTTAATTCCACTTAGATATTGAGAACTTTGGATTTCTTTTTCCAGTAAGAAATGCTGAAGACCACATCTTTGTGTCACCCACTTCATGTAAAATCCCATATTTGAGGCTAAATGCTAAAGATAAAACCCATAAAAGGCTGTGGGCCTCTTACCTCAGAAGAAACTAAACTCTTTTCCTCTATAGACTGCAAGGTTTGTCTGTGTAGCCAGCACTGCCTTCCCTCATAAATGAATCACACATTTTTAGATCTGGCCTGCCTCACACCCCCCTCACCAGCAGTCCTGCAGAGCCCAGAGCTGCCGCCATGACAGTTTGGTGTCAACTCTTTATTCTTAGACTTAGTCAGATTTGTGGTATGTGTTTGTGAAAGAAAAAAAAAGACCAAAAAAGAAAGTACATTTTCACTCAGATTCGGATAACGTGAATTTTTGCTAAACTTGTTATGCACAAGTGTGATTAAGATGTACAGCAAGCTCCGTGAACTGCGAATTGAGTGAAAAGTGGAGAGAGAAGATAAAACAGTTAGATGGACTTGCATGTCAGCCGAAAAGGAAAGTCAGAGGTGGAGTAAGTCATTACATTTTGATGAAGGATTCAAAAAAGACAATATTTTGTATTCTTTGAAATAACGTGAATCAATGAATAGTGCAGGTCATAACCACCATACACATTGATGGGGACAAGTCCCCCCCGAATAATTAGAAATGGCCAAATTGCAATATTTGATATTGTTGATGCTGCTCTTCTGTCCTCCATTACACACCGCTCTGTTTGTCATCCAAAAGTAAAATGTAATTTTTTTTAGGTTGGTCTGCCTCAGCAGTCTAATAGCGCTCGTCACTGCTTTCACTGAATGAGTGAAATGGCCAATCAAATCAAAGAAGGCGGGGCTTACTGTTAGTGCGAATTCCAATGCGACACTTTATAGCAGTGAAAGTGTGTTGTAAGATGTAAGTAGCTAAATATTTTTTATAATAAAAACATTCAGCGACCAACAGTAATATCAAGTGACACAAACTACTTCACATTTTTTATCAAATTTTACCATTTTGAATTGAATGACATATGACATTTATGTAAATCATAACTGAATTTGAGGTGACAAGAAACGTTTTGCATTTTTATTAGGCAGACGAAAATAAGAGTGAATGTGTGCATATTTAAAAAAATATATATTATTTGTAAATTGTTTACTCTATAAATACAATAGAACTGGAACTTTTACCATTCTTATTTCTTATATCTTTTGCTTCCTCAAATCCCTTTTAATCCTTTAATAATTTAATTGGCAGTGGCACTAAGTGAAAATAGCTGTAGATGCTATTTACTTAGTGAAAATAGTGATATATTATATTTACACCATATAAAAGTAGCAGTTATTTGCAATATAAATAGTAATTACATGCAATTTATACTTTATTTTGACAGATACATACTATTTGCACCTCAGTATTGTTGTACATTAACAGGATGCAATAATAACAGAGTGCGTATTATTATTTTTATTTAAATTATTAAATTGATGCCGCCTTAAAGGGACAATAAAAGCCCTCCCTACACCTACCCCTAACCTAATAAATGCTTTTATTATAATTAAACATTTCGTAAGGCACTTAATTTCTACATTTAGAAAATTATCTTAAGTTTTTTTGAAAATAAATGCCTTTCCGATGTGATTTGTGATTAGAAAAGAGAGAAGAGCAAGCTCCGCAAAAGGCGTATTCAAACCCATGTTGATCGCAACAAAACATTGCTTCATTAGGCATACGCTTTACTGATTGTGCCACTGAAGACGTTGAATCATGAGCGGGTTTTATAAATGTTGTTTGGCACAGCCAGGCATTGTTAGGCGGAGCTAGTGCGAATAGCACTTGCCAACAAGGCACGCTATTTGCACTTGGTGTGAATAGACACCAATAAGACCCTCCCCACGCAAAAACTTAAATAAACAAAACGTTTGTCCCCCCCAATGTCTAAGACATGGTTACGGCCTTCTGCACAATAAAACCAGGAAATGTAAATTAGGTCAATTTTGATTTCATGTTGACTTCCAGTCTCTGGAGTGACAGAACAACTGCATTGAAGCTCGTGATGAACGACCTCATCAGACTAATGTCTCCACACAGATTGCCTAATAACTGCCATAAACATGCACGTAACGGCCGACGCAGTATTAAGCCTGAGAGCGCAGTCAATGTGCCATGACACTCATTCACTCAGTCAAATGTAAATAGGGATTCTGAGTGTCTATGGTTAACCAAAATAATATGTTTTATAACAAACAATGCAATGTCCACCCTGTCCTATAAAAAGTTCTTTCAGAGCCTCACCCCTTCATTGTTCAGTCCATCCACAAGGAACTCCTACACTGTCCCTTAACAGGCACGTGTTCACAACAGGCTCTTCATCGTAAACACTGTGACATCATCACTGTTGACCTCTTCTTCCTGAGGATATGTGCACGTTTCAAGGGACAGGGGCGGAGGGCTTGAATAAGCATGACAGCCAGACAGTGATACTGAGAGGAAAGAGCCAAAACAGAAGGAAAAGCTTCATAGGGCTGGATTTTGAGATCATTCTGCCACTCGTAACTCATAGGCCCTTTACAGAACTTCACTTTGTTTAATTCTAAACAAGTATAATGAGGCAAACATCTACACAATATGTTCCCCCACAATCTCAAGTTACCCCATTCATGTATCCTTCTTAGGGCCTCTTGTAGGCTGCGGAATATGTTTCAGTAATCTACATTCTTTGCAATATACTGTATAAGATGAGTATGAGATTTTGACACATGTTGGTCACTAAGACACTTTAGAGTTTGTCGATATTAAATATAAATCTGAAGTGGGTTTCCTATAGTATATATTTTCAGTCTAAGTTGACTTGAGCTAGGTTTTGGTCAACAACCATTATGAAGATGTTATGGTCTTTCACATTTACATTTTGTAGACATACACTCACCTAAAGGATTATTAGGAACACCATACTAATACTGTGTTTGACCCCCTTTCGCCTTCAGAACTGCCTTAATTCTACGTGGCATTGATTCAACAAGGTGCTGAAAGCATTCTTTAGAAATGTTGGCCCTTATTGATAGGATAGCATCTTGCAGTTGATGGAGATTTGTGGGATGCACATCCAGGGCACGAAGCTCCCGCTCCACCACATCCCAAATATGCTCTATTGGGTTGAGATCTGGTGACTGTGGGGGCCATTTTAGTACAGTGAGCTCATTGTCATGTTCAAGAAACCAATTTGAAATGATTCAAGCTTTGTGACATGGTGCATTATCCTGCTGGAAGTAGCCATCAGTAGGACATGGTCAGAAACAATGCTCAGGTAGGCCGTGGCATTTAAACGATGCCCAATTGGCACTAAGGGGCCTAAAGTGTGCCAAGAAAACATCCCCCACACCATTACACCACCACCACCAGCCTGCACAGTGGTAACAAGGCATGATGGATCCATGTTCTCATTCTGTTTACGCCAAATTCTGACTCAACCATATGAATGTCTCAACAGAAATCGAGATTCATCAGACCAGGCAACATTTTTCCATTCTTCAACTGTCCAATTTTGGTGAGCTCGTGCAAATTGTAGCCTCTTTTTCCTATTTGTAGTGGAGATGAGTGGTACCCGTGGGGTCTTCTGTTGTTGTAGCCCATCCGCCTCAAGGTTGTGCGTGTTGTGGCTTCACAAATGCTTTGCTGCATACCTCGGTTGTAACGAGTGGTTATTTCAGTCAAAGTTGCTCTTCTATCAGCTTGAATCAGTCGGCCCATTCTCCTCTGACCTCTAGGATCAACAAGGCGGTTTCGCCCACAGGACTGCCGCATACTGGATGTTTTTCCCTTTTCACACCATTCTTTGTAAACCCTAGAAATGGTTGTGCGTGAAAATCCCAGTAACTGAGCAGATTGTGAAATACTCAGACCGGCCCGTCTGGCACCAACAACCATGCCACGCTCAAAATTGCTTAAATCACCTTTCTTTCCCATTCTGACATTCAGTTTGGAGTTCAGGAGATTGTCTTGACCAGGACCACACCCCATAATGCATTGAAGCAACTGCCATGTGATTGGTTGATTAGATAATTGCATTAATGAGAAATTGAACAGGTGTTCCTAATAATCCTTTAGGTGAGTGTAAACTACCGTTCAAAGGTTTGGGGTCAATAAGATAAAAGAATATATATAAAAAAGTAACATATACTTTTTCTCAGCAAGAATGCATTAAATTGATAAGTGACAGTAAAGACTTTTATATTGTTATAAAAAAATTGTATTTAAAATAAATCATGTTCTTTTGAAAGTTCTATTCATCAAAGAGTCCTGAACAACAAAAGTATCACAGTTTCCACAAAAATATTAGGTGGCACAACTGTTTTCAACATTGATAACACAACACCAAATCAGTATACATTCTAAAAAATGCTGGGTTCTTTCAACCCAAATTTGGGTCAAATATGGACAAACCCATTTGTTTGGTTACATTTTTTAATTAAATGTTTAACCCAACGTACAATGTATGTGACACTGAAGACTGGAGTAATGAATGAAAATGAAAAATTCAGCTTTGCCATCACAGGAATAAATGACATCATTAAATTACAAACAGTTATTGTTACTGCTATTGTTATTGTCTTGAGGAGCATATAAGAGACTTCTTTCTAAAACATAAAAAAAAAACCTTACAGACACCAAATTTCAAAAAGTTTGGTGAACCAAAGCAGTGGAAAAGCTAATGTAAAAGTGTGACTACGAATAATAAAGGAAGGGAAGTAAGATTTATTTAAAGTTATGGATTAATGTAGTGCTTGCCGATGATGTCTATGCCTTCAGGTTGATTTTGAAAGGATGTGATGGTCATAGTTGCCACCAAATTATTCATGCCTCTCTTCTCTTAGCAATAGACCTAAGCTGCATCTTTCATGGAAAAAAAAAACATTAAACAGCTTGTTTTGTTTGAGCTGTGGTCATGGAGATGACCATTTTGCTTTCTTTGAAAAGTGGGCTTTTTCAAACAATAGCCTACAAGTATGGTGTCACTGGCGGCACTAAAGAAATGTTTTCAAAGTCTGGCAATTCAATTGGCAGGAGTACCAGAGGATCATCAAAGCAGGAAGTAATGCTTTTCCAAGCTGGGACTAACCACAGTGCCAAGCCTACACTACAATTCAGTTATCCATGTTCTCCTACAACCCTGAAAAATACTACATTTATAATTTACCAGTACAGTTTAGTTGCAATAGACTGTGTAATATCTAGATCTGCATCTTTATAACATTTGTTCCATCAGAAAAGTTCCAAAAGAAATTTGATTATTGAGCCAAGCTGGGTTTATTTACTCGTCATTTAAACCTATCTAAACATTTCAAAGCATAAAGTGCCGTTTTTCTCCTCTCAGTCCTGAAATGTGTTGGCTCAAAATGGGGTCTTTGTATCAATGCTTGACCATACTTTCAAGGTCAACTGCCGCTCTGCCTTGAGCTATTAATGTGGCCATTTAAACTGAACAGAATGGTCAGCATGTGAATGAAACAAATCAAAATTGATATGTCTATTAAAATATATGCCTGTGACTGTCACTAATGGGTGATATTTTTCAATGTCATTTGAGGCATTCGTGATCTGTACGTCCAATCTTCTTGTTTACGACAGGAAGCACAAAGGCCTTGAGGAAGATGATCCGAGATCCACCAGAACATATAACAACCTAATCTAGAGGGGAAAATCTGTTATGTTAGGACTTGTAGCAGGTTCAATGATTTGACCAAGGACATCTACAAATGCACGCTTATAAAAAGCAACAATCAAGCAACAGAGTACGACTTATTCATGGTCTTAACACTGACTTATTCACAACAGGGTTTCTAATGAACTAACTTGCATGGCTGTACATAATTGGAGCGAGGAGACTTGACTTACAGAGAGACGACTGACAAGGTTTATCAGTTAAAAACGCTCTGATCAAAGCACTGGCATACACAAGCATTCTGCTAATTACGCTCTTATCCTGCCAAAGAATATGATCTCAAATGAAGGGGAAGAAGCTTAGAGACGTTTCAACAAACACCACTGTGTTAAAAAGCACAGATGGGAAAACGCTGTGACTATAGATAGACGATGACTGAAACTGCAATAGCAAAAAGTCTACAATTAGGTATTAACAAATAAATGGCAAAGTAATGCCACTTTAAACTGAATAGCCCACCTAATACCAGCACTAGTGCTATACTTCTGCTCATACCCTTCAAACCTTGAAGAGTGAAGAAGGTTGCTCTTATAATCAGAGGGGGAAAAGCTGACCAGTGATCCTTATCGCTTTCTATTCCTCCCCTGAGTTTAATCATCTCAAGCTAATGTATTTGACCAGAGGAATCCATACAGGAGCATAGAAAATTTCAGTGGTCCATCTGTTTTCCATATGAGTTTAAGGGCTCTAATGTATGACTTCATACGCAAGAGCTATATACCAATCCTTTACTCTGCATCTCTTTTAATTAACATTAGGCGGCTATTTCATTGCACAGTTTCATCTGCAGATGGTTGCACTTTGCTTGTTAAACGTTTATCACAACCAAAACGCTTCTGATCTTAAAGCAGTTAAATTGTTGATCCACCAGCTTTCATTACTATGCAATATATAAGGAATTTGTGGGGAAAAGCTTGTCTTTTACATATTATTGCAGCTTAATGTCGATCAATATGCATGAGCTCAAACTATTGCAATTAATTTGTGTCGTTATATTAGTACATCAAACTTGTGTTTTTGAGGTGAAGTTTCTAAAACACATATATATATATATTGTTTTAATATTATACAAATCTAAAAACTGTAATCCAAAAATAAGAAAAAATCACTTTCACAGATTTTCAAATGCAGTGCGTTTTGGAACTTATGGTATCTTCTCCTGTTTTCTTTTCCAATGTAGACAAGAATCGATAACAAAATACTTTGATGTTATCTATTCTTTTATGGGAATCTGTGCAATGATTTGCCCTATGCTACTACAAAGGAGATTGTGAGAATATGAATGAGCCAACTCTTTTCATTAATCCCTATTATGAATGAGGACTTGTATGCTCTGTGCATGTTTACAAATGAAGCCACACTCTAACATCAAAACACCACACCACTGTAAAGTGCTTAAAATTCCACTGAAATCTAATACATCTGAATGATTAGCTGAGCAGTTTTTAACATTAGGAAAGAATAATGTCATCAGTCTGTTCAGTAATGAGCAGCCCTCACCACTTAAATGTGACCAACTGCATGTGTGCATCAGTGGTATCAGCACATTTCCACGTTTCCAGGAAACAGACTTCAGCCTTTTCTCCACGTACCACTAGATAAGTGATGCTCTGTGATTCAGCTCTCTTCCTCTTCTGTCCTTCCATTGCCCTCCCTTTCCTTTAGACTTAAAGAATATTTAAGTAGACTACTTTGGATGTACATACTCTTAGTTCAGTGTCACATGATGAAGATACAGTTCTGTGAAAGAAAAAAGCACATCTTGAGGTCAACCAATATGGATTTTTATGGATAACTATACAAGTTATATTGGCTAATACAATTTAATTATGGTAACTGCCTCCAAAATAGGCCTATAGGATATACATTGCATAGTTATCCATACAAATCCATATTGGTTGAACTCAAGATGTGCTTTTTTCTTTCACAGAACTTTATCTTCATCATGTGACACTGAACTAAAAGTATGTACATCCAAAGTATTCTACTTAAGTGTTCCTTAAGTCAAATATTTAAGGAAAATGTTATATTTTTATAGAAAGATATTTATACATAAGATAAAAAAAATATATATATATATATATAAGATAAAGTATATACATGCAAATATTTCTTAAATATATACATGCATGTGTGTGTATTTATAAATACATAATAATTATACACAGTACACACACGCATATATTATGTAAAAACAAACTTTTATTTCGGATGCGATTAATCACGATTAATTTTTCCCCAGCACTAATATATATATATATATATATATATATATATATATATATATATATATATATATATATATATATATATAGATAGATAGATAGATAGATAGATAGATAGATAGATAGATAGATAGATAGATAGATAGATAGATAGATAGATAGATAGATAGATAGATAGATAGATAGATAGATAGATAGATAGATAGATAGATAGATAGATAGATAGATAGATAGATAGATAGATAGATAGATAGATAGATAGATAGATAGATAGATAGATAGATAGATAGATAGATGATGGACGCTGCTTACATACATTTATTGTGAAAGGTGCTTATACAAATCATTTTTAGTTGAAAATGTTCTTCTTCAGGTTTACATCCAACATTAAGTATAGCCAATTTAATGTTATATGTCACAAATACTATTTATTTAGTTTAAATGTTTCTTTCATGCATCAAAATAAATGTATTTTAGGAAGGGGTCCCTCATAAAGGTTCATCATATTTGGGGGTCCTTGGCATCATAAAGTTTGAAAACCCCTGGATTAGATAGACAGATAGATAGAGGCCAAAAGGATCAAATAATCAAACCAAGGTGTAATGTGGGGGGAAAATAGTGATAGACCAATGTATTTTGCTATCTTTCCCTTACATTACACCCTTTGTTTGATAATTTGATACTTTTGGCCTTAACTTGACCTATTCACATTTTATTGTTAGCGACCATTTGTTTTGTTTCTTCACCTCTTCCAACAGCTTCCAACATGCAAAGCTTAATACAACAAATAGCCTACATTCTTGCTTTTGAAAACAACGAACTGTTAACCACATGAAGACAGACATGCTTGATTAGGTCCTTTCCAACAGCCTCTAAACACGACCTTGGCAATCAAAAGACCTGTTGTACATTGTACCAATTCCACGCTGATCACAAAACAGTCACTTCACATAGATAAGCGCTAATTCTAAACCAGACTCCTCTACTCTGCTGGCATCTACACAAGTGAAGGTCAAAAGCTCCACCAAAATCAGCCCTTCTTTTGAACAGTAGCTTCCCAGTTGAGTGGAGTTACCATCCGGCGCAGAGTTGTTGACCTCGCACCTCACTGTTTGCATCCCGCGAACTGACACAGGTCGCTTCCTCTGCACGTGAGACATATGCCCTTTGATGTTATTCACTATAACCGGCCGGTGTCAACACAACAGGAGGCTGTTTGTCTGAAGAGTTTAACAACAACTGCTGACACAACCAATAGAAGCTGCCTGATCTCCATTCACATAGGTAATACGTGAATAGGCTAATATCGTTTTCAGAGAGGTCAACTTTTTTGTTCTTTGTCCCCAGTAAACTTGGCATCTTTAAAAAAAACAAAAACATTGTGTAATAGTGTCAAATAATGACAATATGTTTTCAATGTTCTGTGTTAATGATCATAATGATTAAAGGGCTGTTCATAAAGGATCATAGCAAACAATAAAGATATAGTTTTAAAAATCATTCTAAATTTAAAAGAATAGCAGAGTCCACGCAACAGCTATAATGATAACGGCACAGAAAAACTGCAGCTTGTGCTTAAAATAAACTGAATGATATAGTTATTGTTCTTGGTGTGAACGGCCTTACAGGGTAAGCTCACCCAAAAAATTCTGTCATGAATTATTCCTCATGTCATTCCAAACCCGTAAGACCTTCATTCATCTTCGGAACAAAATTTAAGATATTTTTGATGAAATCCGAGAGCTTTCTGTCCCCCATACTAGACTGCAATATTACCACTTTCAAGGCCCAGAAATGTACACGGAAGAGAAGAAATTGTTGAATAAAGTCGTTATTTTTGTTTTGTTTTTTGCTCACAAAAAGTATTCCAGTCACTTCATAACATTAAGGTTGAACCACTGGACTATTTTAACATTGTCTTTACTACCTTTCTGGGGCTTGAAAATGGTAATGATGTTGCAGTCTATGTAGGGTCAGAGAGCTCTCTGATTTCATCAAAAATATTTTAATTTGTGTTCCGAAGATGAACGAAGGTCTCACGGGTTTGGAACAACATGAGGGTGAGTAATTAATGACAGAAATTACATTTTTGGGTGAACTAACATTAGTGCTGATAGTTGTTGTTATGGTTATCTCCTGACCAACGCGATTTGCAAGCGTATTTTTACCGCCAGGTAATCTTATAGGCCTAACCACACAATTAAAACACATCCTGTAAATATGTAAATTGTTATGCAATTAGGAGGCCCCAATTTTGGACCGCACGAGTGACACCATTTGGTAAAATAAGTCTATGATGTCCCCAGAGTGTGTATGTGAAGCTTTAGATCAAAATACCCCACAGATCATTTTTATAGCATGTTATAATTGTCACTTTTTGAGGGTGAGCAAAAACATGCCGTTTTTTTTGTGTGTGTCCCTTTAAATGCAAATGAAGAACTCCAGTTAGCAGCTCTGATAACCTCATGCAGACAGGCAATGAAACTGTTCTGCCTTTTATGTTCAAACCGGAGTTGGACAATGATGGAGAGACTCAAGAAGAAGTGATAACGTAGAATGCAACAAGATGTTCCTGCGTGGTTAGTTATGAATTTATTCTGTTTATATTAGCATATTCTGTCATGATAATCTCACCCCCTTTGTTGTGTGTTCCCAGGGGCAGGGTTTATGTAAATTTCCGGGTTAGTGATGTCACTAACCCGCGAGGAAGCTTGTGTAGTCCCTACCAGCCATTTGTTGAAGTCCTTAAAAAGCTATTTCTTTAAAAGAAAATATCTCCCTTGCTTTGAACTTTGAGCATCGTAACTTGGCAGATATCGTTTGTGCTCCAACAGCAACATTACACACTAGCTAAAGTTTAAAAAGTGAAATCATAATCAACCACCCCTTTAAAAATTACAAAATAAACAGTTGTTGTAAACTGTGGATTTGAGCGCTTCTGAAATAGGATACAGATAACCCGTCTTCACATAACTTGACATCAAAGTTACAATGGCATCCTACGTGAAGCTCATTTCTCCTCGTGTGCACTACACAATCTGCTCACTTCACCCTTTACCTCGCTACATCTTGCGCACTGCGCCCGACCCCTAAGCACACAAATTACAGACAAGCAGCAAGCTGTCTGCCTTCTAGACTATTTTTTTTTTTTCACAGCGGAAAGCAACAAATTAGCTGATAGTCATCGATGCAATTCATCTCAGTCCACAATATCATTCCAGCGGTATTCGTGGTCATTTATTCTGTGATAGATGCAGGGGCATTAGCCTACGGGACGATAGATGTATGAGTCCGTTATCTCACAAGTTCATCCCTTATGAGACGCTTCATGCGTTTATTGAACGGCCCGGGTCAGTGTTACTAACGTCAGCAGCTGAAATTGCGTTTAATTCCTCAAGGTCTATAAGAAAGCCTCGTCAATAAAACCCATTTTCAAATACGTTCATATATTTCAGTAAAATGGAACGTCCACGTACCTGAGATGTGCTCTTTTCGAGGACTGCGTTTAGTTCCCGATGTAGTGTGTTGAATCCGCTCTGTGCTGAGCATATCTGAGGGAAAGGTTGTGCAGAGGAGAGGGAGAGAATTGAGCTCAAATGTGTCTTGTGTGGGTCGGCTGGCGAGGGGAATGGTTCCTCCCAGCGTGTGGGTAAACTTTTACTGACGAGACTGTAACATACCCCACCCCATTCCACTATATTACACAAACCAATACTGAGGCTTATTCATGCTAGAGTGCTAGACGTATGATCTTCGATAATTACAACTGTTGATTAATGATGAATAATGCATTGTCAAACAAACATTGTGAATCACATTTTTTACCCTTCTGAAGAAAAAAAAAAAAAAAAAACTTAAACCAGCTTAAGGTTTTTTTTCTGGTGTGATCTCTCAGCCTGTCCCAGCTGGGCAGCCAGAATAAAACCTGTAAACAGACCAGCCTGGGAGTCGGAGACCTGCTTAAGAAGGTTTTAAGGGTTTTTAGTAGGGGATAACCTTTGAATTAATCATATTTTACAAATTTTATTCAGTTTGCTACTCTTCTCTAAGTCACCATGACATCCAAATGGGCATTTCTTGTTTTTATGGAATGAAGTGCTTATTTATTTATGCAAACACACACACACATGCACGCGCGCGCACACACACACACACACACACACACACACACACACACACACACACACACACACACACACACACACACACACACACACACACACATGTTGGGTTTTCATGTTTTATGGGGACTTTCCATAGGCGTAATGGTTTTTATACCGTACAAACCGTATTTTCCATCCCCCTACACTGCCCCTGCCCCTAAACCTACCCCTCACAGGAGACATTCTGCATTTTTACATTGTCAAAAAACATCATTTAGTCTGATTTATAAGATGTTTTCCTCATGGGGACCAAAAAATGCCCCCCCCCCCCCCCCCCATAAGGGATTCCACACACACACACACACACACACACACACACACACACACACACACACATATATATGTATATATATATATATATATATATATATATATATATATATATATATATATATATATATATATATATATATATATATATATATATATATATATATATATATATATATATATATATATATATATATATATATATATATATATATATATAATCAAATGTTTTAAATACATTTTATTTACAACACAAAAAAATAAAACAAATCCCAGACAAGCTAAATTTTTACTCGGAGAAGTGAGTGAATTTTTTACTTTCTGACAAGCATGTGAACAGGTTTAATGTCGAGCCCTATATATGTAAATATATATATATTATTATATATATTCTCTGATGACGTGTTTACTGGCACGAGGGCAGGACAACCTGTCACTCACAACCACCAACCATTCAACCATCCAACCAATTCCTGATAGACAAAATCAAGTCCTGTACTACATTTTTTTTCGTTTGAGAAGCCATTTCACTATATATACATCACAATAAAGAAAATCACAACTTTTCATGGCAACTTTAAAGCTGCAACTTTTTTCTCTCTGTTTATGTCTATGGCGAGTCACGCGGTGCTCCTCCGCAGCGGTTCCTACCAGACCGGTCTGAAATAGTCCCCATATAAACACTTATTATTAAGTGTACCATTATGATTCAGGGTAAGACAAAAACACGGTTTGGAAAATGGATTCATGTTGTACATTCTCATTATACAATTTTTGTAAATCTTGAGCACAAAAAAAGTTACGGACAGCACTCTAAAAAAATGCATTTTCACTTGATTTTGTACATAATAATACAACTAAAAGTGCTTCATCTTTACTTCAATTAATTAAAAAAAGTTTCATTTTACAATTACAATGAAAAGAAAAAATACAATTGTTAATTTGCGTCTATTCATTTTAATACATTTGACTAGCATTTAAGCTGATCTTAATAGTTCATCAACAAATCATTTATTATAGCTATTAACTTTCTATCAGCAATGAAAAAGTAGATTTGAAAAAATAAAAGTCTGAATTCTGAAACGCTATTGCCAAACATAGTGAGTTCATATTACGGTAGTGTCAATATATTGTTTACCATATATTACAAAGTGTGTGTAAACATTTGCATTGAATTAACATACAGTATAGCAGTAGACTGACAACGAGAGGAACCAATCAATGACTATATGAATAAGAGGCCCATCAGAGAGGTTAAAAATGTGAGTATCAGATGGAGGGGCTGTACAGTGTCCCATGTGATAAACAAAAATCTTACCACGTGGAAACTGGCAGATTACTGTAATTCACCCCTGAATTTGAAAAGGTAAACTACAGTATTAGTTAAGTCATACTAGCTTTCTATGAACAGCACTGTAGTAAACAAAATAGCATTACTGTAAACAATACTTCATGGTGGTTTCATAACACATTGGATGGATATTACAATTACCTGGTCAATTATTAGTACATGTATTGCTTTAATCCTTAAAATCAAGGCCTTTTATAGTTGTTTGTTTGCAAACCGTCGATTCAATGATTCAAGTCCAAGTTCCAGGAAAGTGTGGGCTAAAATATTTCCTTGGACGCTTCATGTAGTTCAGTAGCACACACACTCCCCCCCATACCTGAGTGTTTTCGTGGCTGACCATTCTCAGATGGAAAGTGGTTCGCTTTGAGCAATTTAAAAGCACAAAAAGGCTGACGGATCTAATAATATTGACACAGATGTTCCATATAACAAAATCCACACAAGACTTTTGGAATGGGATTGGATTGTTGGAGTTTCAATACATGCTAACTTTTTACTTCTCAAATTGAAATCACCAGAGTTGATCGAAGCTGTGATTTACTCGTGTTTCCAGTGAAATCATTTAGTTTGTTTTGTGAGGTCACCCTACACTTAAACATCTGCTGAAGTAACTCTGAAGGTCATGGACCTTCAACCGCTTCAATGTTTGTGATAATTCCAACTGCCTTTAAATTACCTAGTCGCTGCTTATCTGCTTCCTGTAAATCTAGCCATTGTTTAAGTCTGCCTCCCTTCCACTAAAGTTTGGATAAACAGTATTAAGGAAAGTCATAGCTTGTACAAAACAAAGTAGTGTCCGGGCTACCGGTGTCCATTTTGTGAAACATAAAACATACAATACAAAGGTACAAAAAAAACCTTTAAAGAAATGTGGAAATTCTTAAATACCTATTGCGATTGAACAAATCAGGCCAAACCTTTACAACAATTAATGAATATTAGTGCACCTGGAAACCATTATAGTAGGAGTTATAATAAAACAATATGATGCATCACTGTTATATCCAATAAAAACAGTATCTTAATACATATATTACATTTTTTTCTAATGTGAATCAGACTCTTATTGAAAAACAGAGCATTTTTTACTTCTGTGAAACATAAAGGACATACCATCTTTATGAAATTGTATTATTAGCATAATAAATTATATTAAATACTGGATGTGTGTATATGTATTATTTTAATTTATATATGACATTCAGTCTAAGTGATTACTAATTAATATCAGATGAAGTGTTGAAATGTTTTGCTTAGCCTGTGTGAACGGGAGCAAAGGGGAGATGCTTGGCAGCCTGAAACAGAACTCAAGGTAATGGGCTTTGGAGGACAATCAATCAGCTGTGATAGATAGCATAGCTCCATCCCCTTTAGCTCAATCATACACATACACAACTTGGCTTGGTGAACAGAGAGATTGTCTACCACTCAAGGTTTCAGTGCCTCTTGGCCAATGTGCTTCACCTTGGCCTGTCTGCTCAGCTCTGATCTGGTTCACTTGGCATTTACAGCCTGTCAACTAGAAACTGTCAGACAGATTATTTAATTGGCTTTCAGTTAATCTGCAAATAGATCAAGGGGGCGCCTTTATAAATATGAAGCATGAAATATGAACTGCTTGCACAGACTCCATCATATATTGTGTTGAAAAATCATATCTGCAATTAACTCACTTTAAATACAAACTAAATACAAAAGCTAATCTCAGCTTTGCATTTGAAAGAAGTAGGTGTTTGCGAGGCTGACATACCTTACAATACTGTGGCTCTCCCATAGACATCTCCTTATTCTGCCAGACTGAATAAAACACCAAAATACAGACTTGTGGTTTTGAGTTGGAAAACATTGCAGGGGTTTGCTAGTTCCTTAATTGCATAAAAGAAAGTTTCCAAACTCAGATCTGCTGGAATAACCACTAGTGTTCATAGACATATTCTTAACATCCACTGAAATCAGGCTCTGCACTTTTTGGGTCCAAAGTGAACCTATAATTTAGAGGGACTATTTTGGGGATTGCAGAGTGGCCTGTGGTGACTGGACCCATGCCACCTCAGAGCCAAATACCAGGTCGTGGAGTTATCCATTCCTCAGACTTGTTTGACCGAAACGGGTTGACTGTCTCCACATTGATTGCTGTTGACACGCAAGTCTGTTAAAAAGGAAATTGAGAAACCAGGGGGAATATTTTTTAGATATTTAGGCCAAGTTGATTTGCAAATGAGTTTGAGCAATGATTGAAGGCGGCAATGCTGTTATTGTTAACAGATCTGCAATTGTGACACAGTTGCCGTTAAGAATATGGCAGAGAGAGCTCAACAGGCTGCAACTGGAGAAAACACATGCACATAGAAAGAAAACAAATGTAAAAAAAAAATTAAGAAAACATCATCAGATTTACAACAGATGTGTTGCAAATACTCACAATGCAAACAAATACAGAAATGCGCTGCAAATACTCACAATGCAAACAAATACAGAAACACACTGCAAATACTCAAAACGGAACCAAATACAAAAACAAGCTGCAAATACTCACAATGCAACCAAAAGTATAGAAATGCGCTGTGAATACAACGCAACCAAAAATATAGAAACAGGCTGCAAATAACTCACAACGCAACCAAATACAGAAACGTCATGCAAATACTCACATCTCAACCAAATACAGAAACATACTGCAAATACTCACAACGCAACTAAATACAGAAACACGCTGCAAATACTCACAACGCAACTAAATACAGAAACACGCTGCAAATACTCACATCTCAACCAAATACAGAAACGTGCTGCAAATACTCACATCTCAACCAAATACAAAAACATGCTGCAAATACTCACATCTCAACCAAATACAGAAACGTGCTGCAAATACTCACAACTAAACCAAATACAGAAACATGCTGCAAATACTCTCAACGCAACTAAATACAGAAACACACTGCAAATACTCACAACGCAACTAAATACAGAAACACGCTGCAAATATTCACATCTCAACCAAATACAGAAACGTGCTGCAAATACTCACATCTCAACCAAATACAAAAACATGCTGCAAATACTCACATCTCAACCAAATACAGAAACGTGCTGCAAATACTCACAACTAAACCAAATACAGAAACATGCTGCAAATACTCTCAACGCAACTAAATACAGAAACACACTGCAAATACTCACATCTCAACCAAATACAGAAACGTGCTGCAAATATTCAAAACTCAACCAAATACAGAAACATGCTGCAAATACTCACATCTCAACCAAATACAGAAACACGCTGCAAATACTCTCATCTCAACCAAATACAGAAACATGCTGCAAATACTCACATCTCAACCAAATACAGAAACACACTGCAAATACTCACATCTCAACCAAATACAGAAACATGCTGCAAATACTCACATCTCAACCAAATACAGAAACATGCTGCAAATACTCACATCTCAACCAAATACAGAAACATGCTGCAAATACTCACATCTCACCAAATACAGAAACATGCTGCAAATACTCACATCTCAACCAAATACAGAAACATGCTGCAAATACTCTCAACGCAACTAAATACAGAAACACGCTGCAAGTACTCTCATCTCAACCAAATACAGAAACACTCTGCAAATACTCACATCTCAACCAAATACAGAAACATGCTGCAAATACTCACATCTCAACCAAATACAGAAACGTGCTGCAAATACTCACATCTCAACCAAATACAGAAACATGCTGCAAATACTCTCAACGCAACTAAATACAGAAACACACTGCAAATACTCACATCTCAACCAAATACAGAAACATGCTGCAAATACTCACAACTCAACCAAATACAGAAACATGCTGCAAATACTCACATCTCAACCAAATACAGAAACCTGCTGCAAATACTCACATCTCAACCAAATACAGAAACGTGCTGCAAATACTCACATCTCAACCAAATACAAAAACATGCTGCAAATACTCACATCTCAACCAAATACAGAAACATGCTGCAAATACTCACATCTCAACCAAATACAGAAACACACTGCAAATACTCACATCTCAACCAAATACAGAAACATGCTGCAAATACTCACATCTCAACCAAATACAGAAACATGCTGCAAATACTCACATCTCAACCAAATACAGAAACATGCTGCAAATACTCACATCTCACCAAATACAGAAACATGCTGCAAATACTCACATCTCAACCAAATACAGAAACATGCTGCAAATACTCTCAACGCAACTAAATACAGAAACACGCTGCAAATACTCACATCTCAACCAAATACAGAAACGTGCTGCAAATACTCACATCTCAACCAAATACAGAAACATGCTGCAAATACTCTCAACGCAAATAAATACAGAAACACGCTGCAAATACTCACATCTCAACCAAATTTAGAGACCTGCTGCAAATACTCACAACTCAACCAAATACAGAAACATGCTGCAAATACTCACATCTCAACCAAATACAGAAACGTGCTGCAAATACTCACATCTCAACCAAATACAGAAACATGCTGCAAATACTCACAACGCAACTAAATACAGAAACGTGCTGCAAATACTCACAACTTAACCAAATACAGAAACGTGCAGCAAATACTCACATCTCAGCCAAAAACAGAAACATGCTGCAAATACTCACATCTCAACCAAATACAGAAACGCCCTGCAAATATTCACAACTCAACCAAATACAGAAACGCCCTGCAAATATTCACAACTCAACCAAATACAGAAACGTGCAGCAAATACTCACATCTCAACCAAATACAGAAAAGCCCTGCAAATACTCACAACTCAACCAAATACAGAAACGCCCTGCAAATATTCACAACTCAACCAAATACAGAAACGCCCAGCAAATACTCACATCTCAACCAAATACAGAAAAGCCCTGCAAATACTCACAACTCAACCAAATACAGAAAAGCCCTGCAAATACTCACAACTCAACCAAATACAGAAACGCACTGCAAATACTCACAACTCAACCAAATACAGAAACGCACTGCAAATACTCACAACCCAACCAATACAGAAACGCACTTCAAATACTCACATCTCAACCAAATACAGAAACGCACTGCAAATACTCACAATGCAACCAAATACAGAACGCAACCAAATGCAGAACTCAACCAAATACAGAGCTCAACCAAATACAGAATGCATTTCATCACCAGGTTCGTCACCTGTTGGGGTCCCCTTAAAACATTTCCGCTGTGATCTGTGCTTTTGCAGTGCGTTTCTGTTTTTGGTTGCATTGTGAGTATTTACAGCACATTTGTTGTCAAACTGATGAAGATGTTTTCTTAATTTTTTGGTGTTTTTGTTGAACTCCCTTTGACTCCGTAGATTTTTTTTTAATTTGACTGGAATTGGAGATTATATAATTTAATTTAAAGGGGACATATGATACTTTTTAATGTATTCCTTTTCCTTTAGCGTGTAATGTATTTGTTTGTGCATGTATAAGATCTGCAAGGTTACAAAGCTCATAGTCTCCCACAAAGGGATTTATTCTATCAAACAGAGAACACTGCTCCAGACCTGCCTACAATACCTAGAATAGATCAAAGTCCAAATATTACTTCCGCAAACATCTACATAACAATGTTAAATATTAGCATAATGCCACCCCCAAAGGCATACACAAAGAAAAAAGTTGAGGCTAAAGTGAACTGTAGTGTTGCCATGTCGCAGAAACGCTGGGTGTTTTGGGTGCTTTCCGAAACTGGATGAAATTAGGAATCAGTGTTTAAGATTTATTTATAACACTGATCCAAAGCAAAAGTTTGATAGTGTACAGCACATTTCACAGAGGACAGCTTTCTGAACCTTGGAGAGTACAACCCTGGCCATACACAAGTCGTGCTTGTGTACAAGATGTTTCTGCTTGATTATCTGCATATTCAAAATCTGACTCAGACACGAACTGATACGGTAAAAATGACGACATTAACTGTTTGTGTTTACAATTGCTTTAGAAGTCTTGGAAGCTGAAGCTCACGATTATGGTAAGGGGAGATGCATTTCTGACACATGCTTGAGGTGTTTGGCCAATCACAGCATTCAGTCATCTGGCCAATCAGAGCACTCTGGGCTTTATGGATAGAGGGGCTTTGTAGAAACCGGAACTCAATCAGCCAGTTCCATACAGCCTATAAAGGTACTGCAATAATGTTCAGTATGTGACTTTTTTTTTTTTTTTTTACATTAAAGCATACTAACCTATTCTATTACACAAAATAAACAAAATAGTGCATTTTTTAAATAGCATAATTTGACCCCTTTCATATGTTTATTTAATTCCTAGATAATCACTTTCAATGGCATTTGGCAACAGTGGAACTTATGTTATGACACTTGAACGTCGTCCATCATTTCAAAACTCTGAAAGTCTAAAAATCTAAATAAAGCACAATACTGCTGCTGTCTGAAGAACAAGCATTGTTCACTCCACATCTGTTATGGTGCTCTCATTTTTATCTCATGTACTAAATTTTTCCTTCAAGTAAAAAACAACAACAACAAAAACCTTGTCGGATAAGATAAGTCCCTGATTAATGGCACAATAACCAACCTGAAATAAACTGGTTGTATACCATTATAAACCAACAAAAAGAAAAAAGAAAAAAAGTAACACTTTACAAAAAGTTTCATAAGTTAACATTAGTTAACTGTACATAAGTCAAAGCTGCAGTCCATAACTTTTTGTGCTCTAGCGGTTAATAAACAGAACTGCATGCGTCTTGCGGAAGAACATTGTAGCCGGAGCTACTTCTCTCTGTTTATGTCTATGGCGAGTTAAGCAAGGACTGTGCTCCTCCGCAGCGGTTCCTACCAGACTGGTCTGAAATAGTCCCAATATAAACACTTATGTGTACCATAATGATTCAGGGTAAGACAAAAACATGGTTTGGAAAATGGATTCAGGTTTTACATTCTCATTATATAATTTTGTAAATTTGAACACAAAAAAAGTTACGGACAGCAGTTAACTTGAACATGAACTAATAAGTTAAAATGAACTAATAATGAATTACACGTCTACAGCATGTATTAATCTTTGTAAATGTTAATTTCAACATTTACTAATACATTATTAAAATCAAAAGTTTTTTTCAAAAGTATTTGTTTTTTGTTAACAGTAGTTCATGCGAACTAACATGAACAACAATGAACAGCTGTTTTTTCTATTAACTTAACAAAGATTAACAAATACAGTAACAAATGTATTGCTGGTTAGTTCATGTTAGTTAATACATTAACTAATGTTAACAATGAAACCTTACAGTAAAGTGTTATCCAAAAAAGAAGATACATTTTCAAAAAAGTGGCTAAATTAAAGATGTATTTCATTGATTATATTAATATATTTATATTATTATTATTGTAATTATTATTATATGTATTATATTAAATATTTTTGTAAAATGTTTATTTACTTCAATATTGAATATTACCTGAATTAAGTATTTATTAAGTATTTATTACTTCAATAATTTATTAATGTTTATTAATGCATGGGTAAAGGGAGAAAACAAACAGAAAATGCTAAAAAAGAAAAAGTATATAAGGAATGCAGTGTAAACAGGGTGTAATGGTAAAAATCACATTTACCGAAGACTCCATAACACACATAGTGGATAATCAAAATATTTTGAGCTGCATGTAAACTCCAGTACTGAATTTGCCGAACATTATAGCCTATACAATTAGACCTTCTCCTATGCAAAGACCTCAGACCTTTCTCAACCTCAAACATGACAGATTTATAAAATGACTAAAGCTCTGGCTACCACCTGCGCTGACAAAGAGCAATACGTATATGTTGAAAAGATGGATCGCTTCAGCCACAAAAGTGGTGCCGGGTGCAGATTGGGGCATCAGATCAGAGACTAAAGGCAGGGCCTAGTTTATGTTTCCACCTCAGCTGTGGCATCTGGATATCATGAGGTAGGATGGACCACTGGTGTGGCAGAGGGGTTGCATTAAACATATAAGGATCATGTAGAACCCACTCACCTCTGAACCGCCTGTACGAACAGCTGCCAGCTGTTAATATTAGGGCTCATGCTGATCTACTTTTATGTAGCACAAGCCCACAATCTCATACTGAGAACTTCTGTTCAAGAGTATTCTATAATGAAACACATCAGGGAGGTGCGGAGATGGCTTAGTTTGAATTTATACAAGGAATTCGAGATAAAATCTTAAATGCAATTGAATTTCCAGCTGAATGTCACCTGATTAAACATGGAATTGTTTGTTTAATGCACACACAGAGAGTGAAGAATAGTAGAAAACGTAAAAAAGCTGACCTAGATCCTCAGCACACTTTGTCATGTCTTGTTAAGCGCACAGACACATTGAACTGAGAGCTAAGAGAGTGATCGAAGTCCTCGGGGATCCGTCATCTGCCACCGTGAAATTCTGTGCCGGTGCACGTTATTACATAACTGCCATTCTGCCATGGAATATGAAAACCCAACTGCTGTCCTTGATAGACAAGCACTGAACATCAAAGGCATGTGAAAATGTGCTATTTGTATGTGCAAAATAATCACAGGCTCTCTGAAACTAATACATCTCCTTATCGTCATCCTGTCAAATGTCAAGATGAGCATTTTTGATATATTTGTTTTTGATATATTTTTTGATATATTTCTCACTATGGAAGTCAAGGAAAAATCATAAAAAGGCCTGTTCATTTAGAGAAATGAAAAAAAGTAAACACAATCATCCCAGTGGTGAAAGGAGTCTGGAATGAGACCAACAGCCACGTGCCAGTGGCTGATTGCGAAATCCTTCCTGTTTTTATAGGCAAGCAATGCTGAGCATCTGACATCAGTTCGGCCTGATGTAAGCATAGATGGCTATCAGGCTGACCAGACAGCACAGGTCATTTAATATATCCCACACAGTGTCCACCTGCCATCATTTTATATTACAGTAGAAACCATAAAAAAGGGAGGTTCCCAAATCCAATGCAATTTAAATCTAGAGTGAAAATAAGTTGAGTGCATGTGCGCTAGATTTCTCCTTGTTCTAAAACACTTGCATTGTTTTCTTAAATTGTTGCTGGATTTTAATAATTATACAGTATGAAAAAAAATTATATTCTTTTTAGGATTTAACAGTGTTATTAAATTATTAGTGTTGTTATGTAAGTCTTAACTTTAATTGATTGTTCAATGATGGCAAAAATAATTTAAAATACTAAAAATTTGCATGAAATGAAGCTCTAGCGTAAGTTCTGCCAGGAAGATTCGATGTTACGTCACTCATTACATCCAGACCTAACCAATCATGTTCTAATTCTCAGAGTATAAAAGACCGGTACTGACACGTCTGAGTTCTCAGATGCTGACGGCAACATTACCTCCATCCTCCCCACCACCACCAGGATGGTCCCCGTCTATACCTCCCAGGGGGTCGGCTGCGCCCCTGCCTTCAGGCATCTTCAGGCAGGACATGCAGAGTCCATTACCCTCGAGACGAGAGCTACGGACGGGGTCTACGCCAAAGAACCTCTAATTATAATACTTGCTGGTCTGTTAATAAACTTATTTTATCATCTGGCCTCTCGAGTCTTTCTGGTAGAACATACAGTGCTGGGTAGTAATTGATAAAATCAGAATCCTAAAATTACATTATTAGGTTATATTACATTTTTAAAATGTCATAATCAGACAAAACATACTTTTTTATTGATTACATGATAATTTAATATTCACAATGTCAGCAAATTATTCATAATTCTTCCTATCTATTCTGATTTTTTAAATTCTTCCAGTTTTGTGAAATTGCACACACTGGAATTGTCACTAGTTAATTATATATAACATAATTACATGGAAAATTGAGAGGCCACTCAACTTAAACAAGTAAAATATTTATATTAAATAAATATTTTTCTTTTCATTTAATTATTAGCTTTTCATCAATTTACGAATATTGTGCAGTTCCTACACAAACCTCGAACGTTGTTGATAACAAATAGTGGAATATATTTTCTTTCTATTTGCCTTTTTAATATTAATGTGCTATAAGATTATTCTTTTCAAATTATTGTTATAAATGAGTTAAGTCAAAAGTAATCGAAAAGTGATCAGATTATATTACCTTAAAGGGATAGTTCACCCAGAAATGCAAATTCTGTCATCATTTACTCACCCCCAAGTTGTTCCAAACCTGTATCTGTTTCTTTGTTCTGTTGAACACAAAAGAAGATATTTAGAAGAATGTTTGTAACCAAGCAGATAGAGCAACCGTTGACTACCATAGTAGGGAAAAAATACTATGGTAGTGAATGGTTGCTCTATCTGTTTTGTTACAAACATTCTTCAAATTATCTTCTTTTGTGTTCAGCAGAACAAAGAAACTCATACGGGTTTGGAAAAACTTAAGGGTGAGTAAATGATGACAGAATTAGCATTTTTGGGTGAACTATCCCATTAAATGTGTACTGTAATAGATTACGTTACAATTATTAATTTAGCTGATGCTTTTATCCAAAGCGACTTTTACAAATGAGGTACTGATAACTACTAACAATTTTCATCATGTCATTCGTATTCTGTAATGGATTTTTACAGTCATTTTTTTTATGGAGTTTGTTAGCAAACCCAGCACTGATAATCTATGATATTACAGACACACACACACACACACACACACACACAACCACACACACACACACACACACACACACACACACACACACACACACACACACACACACACACACACACACACACACACACACACACACACACACACACACACACACACACACACACACACACACACACACACACACACACACACACACACACACACACACACACACACACACACACACACACACACACACACACACACACACACACACACACACACACACACACACACACACACACATCAGACATAACATTATGACAACCTTCCTAATATTGTGTCGGTCCTTCTTTTGCTGCCAAAACAGCCCTGACCTGTCGAGGCATGGACTCCACTAGAGCCCTGAAGGTGTGCTGTGGCTGTGGTATCTGGCACCAAGATGTTAGCAGCAGATCCTTTAAGTCCTGTAAATTGCGAGGTGGGGCCTCCATGGATTGGACTTGTTTGTTCAGCACATCCCACAGATGCTCGTCTATATGCACATCTATATATAGTTATTGCCGAGATTTTTCACGTGAATAAATGCAAAGATTCTGGAAATTTGTTTGTATTGTCTAATGGTCAATTTTTTGTTGAGCGTGTCAGAGGTTCTGGGTTCTAATCTGCCCTTGTATAGTTTTTTTTCTCATCAAAACCGAATATCAACAGCGATTGTATATCAAGCATTTTGTTTTGTGATTTCAGCGGAACAAATATAAAGTCTCTTCAACGGCGTCAAACAATAGATTAAAGCGCTCGTCCATGTGAAGACTGCACACAGTGTGCTCAGTGCACGAGCCACAAAAGAAATCTGCGCCACTTATAACAGCGGCAACAAGCGCCAGATTGCCTCTTATTTAATAAACAAATCAAACTATGCTCTGCTAGTTAACTGGAGAGATTTTGTATGTATTGGGTAGGTTCATCCGTGCCACGAGATGTTTCGACAAGTAGAGACAACAGTGACCCTGGCAAAAAGTGGTGGGGACATGTCCCACCCGTAAATTACACCTATGCTTTCTCCATATTGCATCCTGGTGCCATAACCAGGCCACCTTCTTCCATTGCTATGTGGTCCAATTCTGAAGCTCATATGCCCACTATTGGTGCTTTCGCCAGTGGACAGGTGTCAGCATGGGCACCTTGACTGTCTACAGCTATGCAGCCCCATAAACAACAAACTGCGATGCACTGTGTATTTTCACCAGTTTCTATCAGAACCAGCATTAACTTCTTAAGCAATTTGAGCTAGAGTAGCTCGTCTGTTAGATTGGACCACACGGGCCAGCCTTCGCTCCCCATGTGTGTCAATGAGCCTTGGCCACCCATGACCCTGTCGCCGGTTCACCCCTGTTCCTTACTTGGGCCACTTTTGATAGATGCTGACCACTGCAGTTTTGGAGAAGCTCTGACCCAGTTGTCTCGCATATATATATAGTTAATGTTAGTGTCATGTTGTTATGGCTCAGTTGAGCTTGTTATTACTCAGAACGTGCCCTAAACATATTGTCATGGAAAAACAGCCATGTTTCATAGCTTAATTTCATTTTGCATTCAAGCCACATCCATTTTATGAGATTTTAACAAGACTTTGCAGTGTGTGTGCTTGTATCTGGTTCATGCCCTTTGTTTGTGTGCTCTGGCGTATGGGTGCGGAACACCATCATGTTTACAAGGCAGTCTAGATCCCCAATACCACTGCACTGTTAAAACACACACACACACACACACACACACACACACACACACACACACACACACACACACACACACACACACACACACACACACACACACACACACACACACACACACACACACACACACACACACACACACACACACACACACACACACACACACACACACACACACACACACACACACACACACACACACACACACACACACACACACACACACACACACACACACACACACACCACCTCATTTCAACTCAAAAGCTTATTAACAGTAACATACACACATCCACAAAGACTCCCACTTTTTTTTTTTAGCAGACTGTGAAATACAAACATTAAGCTTTTATCTGTCTTTCTGTGCTTGACTGCTGTATACAAAGAATAATAATGCCATCTACAAACTATTATAAGTATACTGCTTTGTCTTTCATATATATTGATGACTCAACAGGATCTGTTAAGAACATACTGTAAAAGTAATGGTGTAAATGTTTACTGTACAGTCAAAGTGGCCAAGGCTGAATGCGAGTGATGTCTCACAGTTCACTCCCTAAGTACAGGTTATAGGAAAGAAGGATAGAAAAAAAGAAAAAGGGAGGGTAGAAGGAAAAGGGGAGAAATAGATAGTGAGCACAGGGTGAATAAGGGAGTGTATTGTGAAGAACTTGAAAGCCAAAAGACATTAAGATAACCGCCATCTGGAGCCTAACAATGTTCATTTAAACAAAACAGGCACACAAAAACATTGCATTCCATGTCGGTGAAAAATCAAGAATGTTACGTTTAAAAGTAAAAAAAAAAAACATTGAAGGACTTTAGCACAGCTGTGTGTTTAGAACGGGAGATAAAATTCCAGACCGTCAAGAGGGTAGATGACACATGCTAGCATGACTCGCTAATAACCCCGTGGCTTTCTCGCACTGAACCGTATTTTACCCGTGACAAATGGGTTTTCCTCTGGTGGACTGAACCTTGAACCTCAAGACATCACCATCATTCCTTCTGTCATCATTAAATGAATGAAGAGAGAAAGTAAGAGCATGAAGTCTGCCTTCACTTTCAGAGAAACCGTGTTAAAAGAAGTACAGAAAAAGCAGATATCCTGAGTGAACATCAAACATTCAGACATCAGAGATCTGAAAGTTTAAAGATGCATGATACATGTGCGCACATCAGACGTTTTTGAGCGAGGGTTCATTTGACCATGTGCTTAATTTTCAGGAATTGGTCTTTCTGCAGCCACTGTTTTCTTTTCCTGGAAGTGCTCTTACCAAACAACTTGACTGTAATTCTCCAAATCCACACCCAAACACTCCCTGCATCACACTCAACACATGGGAAGCATCTGTAGTGTAAGTGTATGTGCTTTACAGTGTGGTCCGAAGGTCTGAGACCATATACAAGACCCCCCCCAAACCTAAAGTTTCAGGATTTTGAAAAACTAAAACAAAGATAAATGAATGTTTCATTTTTTTTTTATGTAAGCCAAAATGTGTTTATAATCATCATGTGATTAATTTAGTTTAATTTAATTTATTTTAATTTAATTTGTGAAGGATAATCCATGGCTAGATGTGCTTTGAACAATTCATGCATTAAACTATTTTAATGCATGACGTGGAGGCAAAGAAGGTCATTCAGGTTCCTGGGCAACACCATCTCTCAGGACCTGAAGTGGGACAATCACATTGACTACTATGTGAAAAAGGCCCAACAGACATTGTACTTTCTTCGTCAACTGAAAAAGTACAACCTGCCACAGGCGCAGATGACACAGCTTTACTCAGCTCTTATTGAGTCAGTTCTGTGCACTTCTATAACTGTCTGGTTTAGGTCAGCAGGCAAAACAGACATAAGACGACTGCAACGGACTGTTAGGACAGCTGAAAGGATAATTTTTGTGCAACTGCCCAAGCTTCAGGACTCCAGAGTGAAGAAACGGGCAGGTAACACCATCACAGAACCCCCTCAAACCGGCCACAACCTGTTAGGACTTCGCCCCTCAGGCAGACGTTACAGATCCCTGTTCACTGGAACATCAATGCATAAAAACACCCCACCCCCCACGCTATCCCCCAAGTCTTCTGTTCCAGATGTATACTACTTTATTATTATTATTTTTATGTACTAATACACACACATGCATGTATATTTTAAAGATTTTTTAAAAATATTTTTAAGAATTAGTTTTTTATATTTATATATAAAATATTTATATTTGGATATAATTTAAATTATATATATACAGTATATACATGCAAATATTTCTAAAATATATATATGAATGAGTGTGTATATATATATATATATATATATATATATATATATATATATATATATATATATATATATATATGTATTAATCACGATTAATCAATTTGACATCACTATTTGTTTTTTTGCTTATGTGTGTGTATAAAAATATATATATATACTATATATTTCATGCATATATAACACTTTATAATAAGAACTTAACTTTAATATATTAACTAATATTATATAATATGCATAAATATTTAGTGACACAAAAAACTGAAGATATTTTGGTCCGCTTAAAAAAATCTAAGTTTGGTTCTTTTAAATAGGACTAAATCACTAATCAAAAATGGACATTTATGACACTGAACATCTGAAAACTTTGGAGTTCATAATTGAGTGCTACTGTCATTAAAGCAAAATAATAATAATAAAAATGTTATGCAGAAAACTATTTATTATATATAAAATGCATTAAAATACAAACTAATTCTTAGTGACTTTTGGACCCTAATATACACTCACCTAAAGGATTATTAGGAACACCTGTTCAATTTCTTATTAATGCAATTATCTAATCAACCAATCACATGGGAGTTGCTTCAATGCATTATGGGGTGTGGTCCTGGTCAAGACAATCTCCTGAACTCCAAACGGAATGTCAGAATGGGAAAGAAAGGTGATTTAAGCAATTTTGAGCGTGGCATGGTTGTTGGTGCCAGACGGGCCGGTCTGAGTATTTCACAATCTGCTCAGTTACTGGGATTTTCACGCACAACCATTTCTAGGGTTTACAAAGAATGGTGTGAAAAGGGAAAAACATCCAGTATGCGGCAGTCCTGTGGGCGAAAATGCCTTGTTGATGCTAGAGGTCAGAGGAGAATGGGCCGACTGATTCAAGCTGATAGAAGAGCAACTTTGACTGAAATAACCACTCGTTACAACCGAGGTATGCAGCAAAGCATTTTTGAAGCCACAACACGCACAACCTTGAGGCGGATGGGCTACAACAGCAGAAGACTCCACCGGGTACCACTCATCTCCACTACAAATAGGAAAAAGAGGCTACAATTTGCACAAGATCACAAAATTGGACAGTTGAAGACTGGAAAAATGTAGCCTGGTCTGATGAGTCTCGATTTCTGTTGAGACATTCAGATGGTAGAGTCAGAATTTGGCGAAAACAGAATGAGAACATGGATCCATCATGCCTTGTTACCACTGTGCAGGCTGGTGGTGGTGGTGGTGTAATGGTGTGGGGGATGTTTTCTTGGCACACTTTAGGCCCCTTAGTGCCAATTGGGCATCGTTAAAAAAAACCAGGGCCTACCTGAGCATTGTTTCTGACCATGTTCATCCCTTTATGACCACCATGTACCCATCCTCTGATGGCTACTTCCAGCAGGATAATGCACCATGTCACAAAGCTCGAATCATTTCAAATTGGTTTCTTGAACATGACAATGAGTTCACTGTACTAAAATGGCCCCCACAGTCACCAGATCTCAACCCAATAGAGCATCTTTGGGATGTGGTGGAACGGGAGCTTCGTGCCCTGGATGTGCATCCCACAAATCTCCATCAACTGCAAGATGCTATCCTATCAATATGGGCCAACATTTCTAAAGAATGCTTTCAGCACCTTGTTGAATCAATGTCACGTAGAATTAAGGCAGTTCTGAAGGCGAAAGGGGGTCAAACACAGTATTAGTATGGTGTTCCTAATGAGTGGTGAGTGTGTATATATATATATATATATATATATATAAATTAATCGCGATTAATCAATTTGACATCACTATTTGTTTGTTTGTTTATGTGTGTGTATAAAAATATATATGTATATACTCTATATATTTCATGCATATAACACTTTATAATAAGATCTTAACTTGAATATATTAACTAATATTATATAATATGAATAAATATTTTGGTGACACAAAAAACGGAAGATATTTTGGTCCGCTTAAAATAATCCGAGTTTGGTTCTTTTAAATAGGACTAAATCACTAATCAAAAATGGACATTTATAACACTGAACAACTGAAAACTTTGGAGTTCATCATTGAGTACTACTATCATTAAAGCAAAATAATAATAATAATAATAATAATAATAATAATACAAATGTTATTCAGAAAACTATTTAATATATATAAAATGCATTAAAATACAAACTAATTCTTAGTGACTTTTGGACCCTAATATATATCCGCAGGTCCATTTCAAAACAAACCAACAAAAATAGCTTGCTTCATTAGAAAAGATATTTCATTCATATAGTAGATATTAGCATTGGTATGCATCACACACAGTCGTTCATAATAGAACAAAAATAGGCCTTATGGTAAACAGTGAGCCCCCCCACGGCACTCAATCCAGAGAGAGTCTTTGTGTGGGGACGTGCGGTTGACTGAAATATGATGAGATAGACAGTGTGTGGGGGGAGAGCAAAAACTAAAGACAGCACATTCGCCTGCTCAAGGACTGTCATAACTCATAGTCATTCTCAGAAGACCATGTCAGACATTCATTTCTCAACTGCAGAGTAAAGAACAGCTGGGAGAAGTTAGAAAAGGGTGTGTGAGCGAGATGGAGAGATAGAGATCAGAGTAATTCTACCTCCTTAGTGTGATCCTAATCTAAAATAATATCATTGTTATAAATCATCGTTTTAAAATCATTGCATTATAATATTTTTTTTTTTAAATAACACGCTTTGCCCCAATAAGGATAGTGGATCTGAGCTATAAGGCTTGCCAATGTAATCAGCACAAAAGGAGTGATTGCTGGATTGTTTTGAATGTGACTGAAAGGGAGAATATGTTGCTGCTCCACTTTAGTCCAAGTGCAACACGCTGGTCTGCGGTCTGAAACCTCCTCCAGCTAAGCAAGACCGTGTAAACAATGAAGAAAGACGGAGAGACAGGGAAAAAAAGACAAAGACTCCATCCTGACATTTTACCCCTTTGGCAAAGTTATAAAAAGGGCCATTTTTGTCCTAAAAAAGAAAGGGAGAAAAAAAACGTTTTATGGAATTTTATATTTGGTGCGCATTTAAAAGCTCATTTAGCGTGGTATGAGTTTATGGGCTTTCAGGGCATTGTCTGGTTCAGAGGAAGAGTTTTCTCTCTCTGCTGCTCCTGCAGGTCATAAAACTCGCTAGAACTCCCACCTTTAAACATACACACAGGTAGATCAAGAACAACCTTCACACTCCAAACCGAATAAACAGCGCTGTGTGGTAATCGCACACAGATGGGCAGGTTGAGCTGTGGGAATGCACCTCTTAAAACCGGTAGGATTTGGGAAGTCCTTGTAAAACCTGATCTCTCACACACAGATAACGGTAAGCGGTGCTATCTCTTGCAGTTTAAACCTTCTTAATACGGCTTTCACATGGCACAGGCACGCTATCTAAGCCTGCATGGACTCATACAAGCATCAAAGCTCTGGTTCCAGCTAAGAGGAGGTTAGCACTGTTCTGTGGTTTACTACCGTATGCCGAACCATATCAAACATCTAATTGGGTATTACTCAGAAGGGTCTTGTCGATGATCAAAACCACACATTGGTAGAGAAACTGAAATCTGCAAAGTAAGGTTTTTATACGTTATTTCATTTCTATATTAGGAGGTTTAAGTCCCAGAAGTGCACATAGCTCTGATGCCAAGCTTATATTATAGCTTATGAGTTTATACTCCTTCAGACCCACCTGCTGGGTCGCCCAGACTACACCACAATGAGCTCCTGCATGCCAAACTGAAGCCAGACCACCAACACACAGCCTAGCATCACTGCTCTTAGATGGATTTTCCCATTCTCTTTTTTTCTTCCTCTCATAGCAAGTCGGCTATTTAGAGTGCCGGTCTCGAATAATCAAACTAAAGTCTGGTCCACATTGCAGCACCGTCCACTTAGACAAGAAGACATAACATCTGCTCGTATGTGCTGTTTAGTGGACAAGTATATATGAAATAGGCTATATGACAATACTTAATTCTACAACCCCAAATCAGAAAAAGTTGGGACTGTATGGAAAACGCAAAAAAATAAAAAAGAAGTGATTTCTAAATTTACTTTGACTTGTATTTCATTGCAGACAATATGAACACAAAATATTTCATGTTTTGTCTGGTCAACTTCATGTCATTTGTAAATATGCCTCCTTTCCTGTCATTCAGACCTGCAACACATTTAAAAAAAAGTTGGGACAGTAAAGCATTTACCACTTTGTAATGTTGCCATTCCTTTTCACAACACTTAAAAGACGTTTAGGGACTGAAGACACCAAGTGATGAAGTGTTTCAGGTGTAATTTTGTCCCATTCTTCCTGCAAACAAGTCTTAAGGTGGGCAACAGTACAGGGTCAGTTTTCACTTCAAAATGTGCCACACATTCTCTATTGGAGACAGGTCGGGACTGCAGGCAGGCCAGTCAAGTACCCGTACCCTCTTCCTCCGCAGCCAGGACTTTGTAATGTGTGCAGAATGTGGTTTTGCATTGTCTTGTTGAAATATGCATGGACGTCCCTGGAAAAGATGTCTTCTTGAAGGCAGCATATTATGCTCCAAAATCTCTATGTACTTTTCAGCATTAATGGTGCCTTCACAGAAGTGCAAGTTACCTTTGCCAAGGGCACTGACACAACCCCATACCATGACAGACCCTGGCTTTTGGACTTGTTGCTGGTAACAGTCTGGATGATCCTTTTCTTCTTTGGTCCGGAGCACACGGCGTCCATTCCTCCCAAAAAAATACCTCAAATACTGATTCATCTGACCACAGTACACGTTTCCACTGTGTGATGGTCCATCCCAGATGCCTCCGAGCCCAGAGAAGTCGACGGCGCTTCTGGACACTGTTAACATAGGGCTTCCTTTTGGCACAGTACAGTTTTAACTGGCATTTGTGGATGTAACTACGTATTGTGGTACTTGACAAAGGTTTGCCAAAGTAGTCCTGAGCCCATGTAGAGATATCGCTTATAGATGAATGATGATTCTTGATGCAGTGCCGCCTGAGGGATCGGAGATCACGTTTGTTCAGCTTAGGCTTGCGCCCTTGTCCTTTACGCACTGAAATTCCTCCAGATTCCTTGAATCTTTTAATTATGTTATGCACTGTTGAATGTGAAATATCCAAATCTCTTCCTATCTTTCTTTGAGGAACATTGTTTTTAAACATTTCAATAATTTTCTCACGTATTTGTTGGCAAACTGGCGATCCTCGGCCCATCTTTGCTCCTAAAGGATTAGACCTTTCTTGGATGCTGCTTTTGTACCAAATCATAATTACAATCACCTGTTGACATCACCTGTTTCAAATCACATCATTATTTAACCATTTTACCTCATTACTAGCCCTAAATTGCTCCTGTCCCAACTTTTTTTGAAATGTGTTGCAGGTCTGAATATCAGGAAAGGATGCATATTGACAAATGACATGAAGTTGACCAGACAAAACATGAAATGTTTTTTTGCGTTTTCCATACTGTCCCAACTTTTTCTGATTTGGGGTTGTATAACACAAATTCTATAATTAATTCATTATATGAAAAAATATGTAAAACAATTGTGTATATATACACTGATCAGGCATAACATTATCCTAATTTTTGCTGCCAAAACAGCCCTGACCCGTTGAGGACACTAGACCCCTGAAGGTGTGCTGTGGTATCTGGCACCAAGAAGTTAGCAGTAGATCCTTTAAGTCCTGGAAGTTGCGAAGAGGGGCCTCCATGGACCGGACTTGTTTGTTCAGCAAATCCCACAAGATACTCAATTGGATTGAGATCTGGGGAATTTGGAGGCCAAGTCAACACCTCAAACTTGTTGTGTTCCTCAAAACATTCCTAAACCATTTTTGCTTTGTGGCAGGGCAGATTATTCAGCTGAAAGAAGCCACAGCTACCAGGGAATACCATGAAAGGGTGTACATGGTCTGCAACAATGCTTGGTAGGTAGGTATCAGAGTAACATCAACATGGATGGCAGGCATGCTTGCCTTCTTCCCATAGTGTATCCTGGTGCCATGGGTTCCCCAGGTATGCGACACACACGCACTCGGCCATCCACGTAATGTAAAAGAAAACATGATTCATTTTATGACATTATTTATATTTAACAATTACATGAAAACATATTCATGAATGGTTGTGAAACAACAAAACATTAAATAAATAGGTAGGTAGGTTGACAGGTAGATAGACACACAAATTAAATGTTATGGGGAATTTTAATCCATCCAAAGTGCTAAGTATTGATCATTTTACAGACATAAAATGTAAAGTTTAAGCAGAGTGACAAAAAACTGTGTATTGAAAGTTTCATTAAAATACAATAAGACCAATGATTACCATTTTTGTGCACAATATGCATCAGTGACTGTGTGCCAACCATCTGCATCTAAAATTCCTGTGTATGAGTAGAAATACTGCATTTATTGTCCTAGAATGGCCATGGGAACAGGGTACAATGAATCTTTAGTTTAAACAATTTGCAGACACGGTGTGCTTGAGTGTACGTGAGAGAGAGAAGGAAACAGAGAAAAAAAGAAATACTATTAGTATAGGGAACCACTTATCAAAATATAAAAAATATATAAAGTTTAAGGCGGGGTTCTCTATATTAACGCTTACACAAGTTGTCCATTATCTACAGTATTCACTTGTTTGTGCATCTATTCTCAGTCCAGTCCATCGTTCCACTTCTTGAAATGACCTCAGAGTAACACTCCCCTCCCATTCCAACATACTCACTGTGGGAATAACAGTCAGTGATTGCCCCGAGTCTGGGAATTCCTCTCTGACAAAGTGTGACTTTTACATAACTCTGAGCTAACGATCTCATCCCCTCCCCAAAAAAACTTCCTATGACCACAGAATTCACAGTTCGCCTCCAACCCGTTGTGTCTAAATGTTGCTGCGTTTGATAGCATGTTTGCATTCCAACAGATAATGAGCAAGAGACATGAGATATCTGCATCCTTATCATCAACACAGATACCAACCAAGAAAACACAACACTATAAATAGAGCCAATCATAGAACAGTAGAATAACTTCTCAACACTGTACATGAAACAAGCATTCCTTTTAATACCTGACATTCAGCACATAATGATAAAGTACGATGCCAGATGTATGATGTGTGAGCGCATTGGTTTGTTTCATTTTGAGTAAAATCAGCTTTGCTTTATTCCATCAAGGACTCCCTAGATTCAGAGATCTGGTAAAGCTGCAGTCTTTGAGGGCCACCCATTAACCCGCAGTGATTCTTTTATCAACAATTATCGAACAACAACAAATTTAAACTTGATTGTAGATAATTTCAAACTGTTATTTGGATGTAATTAGGCTTTATTAGTAGGTCTGGTCGTAAAAACTATTTCTTGGAGCAATCAAAGCCAAGATAAACATTGCAGATGTATTGCTCGCCCCCCTATCTCCATTACTAAACATCATGTCCTTTTTCATAGATAATGTCTCTTTCATCTCTCAGACCAGACCTGGGAAAAAAACTAAAAAAGTTGTAGATCAGTTCAAAATGCATGTGATTGCTGAAGCATGCAACAATCAGCCAGGACTCTCCACACAAGCCCGACCAGACAAGAGCATATGACCCTGTGATCTCCGCATTAACCTCTGAACTTTTCTAGCCTTCATCTCTAACCTCTCTGCTTGGGTCAGGCCTGTGCGGTGGTGGCCAGGCATTAGGATTACTTATGAAAGAGAGGTAAAATACACAGCACCTTAACATACAAGGATGAGTGTGCTTGTACTGGAGTGAGAAAAACAACGCATACCGCAGTGCAAAAGTTTGGGGTCTGTAAGAGTTTTGAATGTTTTTGAAAGAAGTTTCCCATGCATTTGATCAAGGCTGCATTTGATCAAAACTACAGTAAAACAGTAATATATAGCGGTTTTCTATTTTAATATATTTTAAGATTTAATTTATTCCTGAATTTTTCAGCACCATTACTCCAGTCTTCAGTGTCACATGATCATTCGGAAATCATTCTAATATGCTGGTTTGGTGTTTAAAGGTTCATATTTTCCTTTTTCTTATATAGCTGTTTGTGCATGTATAAGATCTGCAAAGTTGCAGAGCTCAAAGTCTCCCACAAAAAGATTTATTCTATCTAAAAGACAAGGCAAATCCACGCCTAAAACGCCTCGATCGAATTCTAATGTCACTAGGTGGAAATATTTGCGTAATGCCGCCAAAATGCATACGCAAAGAAATAAGGCGTGGCTTCAGTTATTGTACTATTGTAGCTGCCATTTTGTGGAGACGCTATGTGTTTCTATGCTTGTGTAACTTTATTTGGCCTTCCAAAAGTGGATGCAATTAGGAATCAGTGGTTAAGATTTATTTACCATGTTCCAGAACAGTACAACCCAAATGTTTGTGTGTGTGCTGCGCATTTTATGGAGGACAGTTTCCTGGGAGAGCACAAGGCCGGCTGTGAAAAAAGGCTATGTGTACTGCAAATATATACCAGCATCAGGTTCCGATCAATCGGCTTTGTCATCTGCATTTTCAGAATCCAACTCGACTCAGACTCAAACTAAAAAACTGCTGACATTATTAACTGTCTTTGTAATTGCTTTGGAAGCTAAAGCTCGCGAATATGGTAAGGGGCGTTACATTTCCGACACCTGTTGAGGTGTTCGGCCAATCACAACATACTGGGTCAGCTGGCCAATTAGAGCACACTTTCAGAAGAAATCGACTCGTTTTAGAAAGACAGGGCATAGAGGAGCTACAATAATTTACAGTATGTGAAAAATTATGTATTTTTTTAACATTAAAGATGCAGTGTGTGATTTTCAGCAGGATGAATTGTACCCCCCCCCCCCTTTCTGAGCACATAGAGAAGCTATGGGGGCCGACAAAATGTCGTCGTCAGAGAGAGCAGAGAGTGACTAGCGCTCTGTAGAGAAGTCTGTCCATTTAGGGCTACTGTAGAAACATGACAGCGCAAAATAGCGATTTCACTGTAAGGGGACCGACGGTGTATGGAGATAGAAATGGCTCATTCTAAGGTAATAAAAACATAACGGTACATTATGTAAGGTTTTTATACTCCACTGAAAACATAGTTATGTATATTATATTGCATTTCTGTCAATAGATCCGCATAACTACACACTGAACCTTTAAAGCACGGTAACATATTCTATTCTATTACAATATACAAAATAATAATGATATGAGCCCTTTAAGATACATTCAGGATTCTTTGACAAGAAATAATGAAAAAACTATATTTTTGAAATAGAAATCTATTGTAACATTATACATGTCTTTAAAGCCCCTTTGATCAATTTAATGTATCATTGCAAACAAAAGTATTAATTTCTTTCAAAGAATTAAAAAATTTAAAAAAATTACTGACCCTAAACTTTTGAATGATAATGTTCACATGCATCACAGGGTTCTTACAGATGCTCTAAATGTAGTCCATCAATGTGGTCTGCAGCTGCAAATTTCCATTCCGGAAACCAGAAACAGAAAATATCAAGGCTTTGGGTGTACGAGAAAGAAAGAGCATGATTTGCATGGAAAATGGTATGACATAGAACATCCTCTTGATGAAATAGCACCAGCTTACAATGAAGGGCAGTGTAAAGTTTAGGAAATTTAGGAAAGTAATGATTCAGTATGCAGATATATGCACAAAAAAAAAACTAAAAGACTAATTGTAATTCAGTATGCAGATATTGCAATGAATCATCGCTGAATTGAATATTGGACGTTCTATTTCAAACCTTAATCTTAATCTGGGATAATTCACCAAAAATGTAAATTCTGTCATAATTTACTCACCCTCGTGTTGTTCTAAACCTGCATGACTCACTTTCTTCTGTGGATATTTTGAGAAATGTATCAAGTGTTTTTTTCATCCATACAATGGAAGTCAATAAGCTCCAAAATGCTGTTTGGTTCCCAACATTCTTCACAATATCATCGTTTTTGTTCGGCAGAAGAAAGTAATTTTGGAACAACATGAGGGTGAGTATAACAGAAGTTTCATTTTTGTGTGATCTATCCCTTTAAATTCATTATCAGTTTAATAAATGAATTTAGAACTAATTATAATTTCATTGAAAAGAAACTTCTAACCGGTTGAGTAATAACCGGTTGAGTTGTGCTCTGATTGGCCAGCGGACCCAGTAGATTTCATACACAGACCGCACTGATGCAGCTAAAACTGAGAATAACTCTGGAAAAACAATACAATTGCCAGTTATATGAACAAATGCTTTCCGTACCGGACCTGAGGTCATTAAGAGCTCCAGAGAGCTGTTCACTTTACTGGACCTGAGATTAATCAGAGCTATGAGGTTCTGGCTGCTCTGGACATCCTCACCAGCCAAACGAGAAAAAATCTCTTTCATAATACATTATTTCCACAGCACACGCCTATGTTTTGATTCCTTTTTACCACTGGTGAGAGTGAGCAGTCTTAAAAACAGACTCACAATGGAATGATAGGACATTTTTGAGATTCTTTATTTAATGATGCATGCTTATTTCAAAGATTTCTAGAAGACATTGGAATAGAATCTCTCATTGTTATGATTTAAACATAGATTACTCATTCTTCTGTAACTCATCTGATAATATTCTATTGATAATTCATTACTCAATGATCTAGTAATTAAGCGACAAAACACAGGATTTTATATTTGCACTAATATGATGAAGCCGCTGTTGTTATGAACAAGACCACTTGTCTGCATATTAGCAGCTGATATTAATTACTTTCTGTATTAATAAACTAATTACGTATTTTGCGAGTAATGATTAAATACAATGACCTAAGTAAGCAAAAAGATGCAAAAGTAAAATGAAAGCGCACTCTCAGTCCCTCAGTCTCACTCGGGTTCTTTCAACATAAAAGCCTTTTTCCAAAGACGCAGTAGTCATTACAAACGAGAATTTTTTTATGTTTTTTTGCTGCATTTCAATGGGGTTGAGGAAAGAAAGGAGAACCAGTTACGTCTGCAGTATCGTGCAAATCAAAGCCCCCTTTAATTATTATTTTAACTCTCAGGGATTTTCCTCTCCCTCCTCAGTATCCACTGAAACACCACTCTCAAAAACTTAAAAGCTGACCAAAAACTTTTTTCTTTCATCACATAAGTTCAGCCATGTTTTTCTATTTAAACACAGATTTACCCTGGAGAAACCTGAGGTGCCTGAATAAAGTAACTTTAGAGAAGACAATGAAAAGTCACATGTTTGCAGAGAGACAGACCTGAAAAAAAAAAAAAAAAATCCAAGAGTCATTTACTCACACTCGTTCCAAACTCTTTGGAACACAAAAAGTCAATATTTGAAGAATATAAAGGCATTTGTTTCTATATAATGAAAGTGAATGGTCTCTGGGTCTAAAAGGCTCCAAAAACATATATAATTTTCATGTGATTTCCTCACATAAAGCTATCGTATGGCCCCCAAAGGCTGTAGACCAAAAGACTGCTTTTATGAATTTGTATTATAATTTTTTCATATATCTCCAGTCCCCATTAATTTTCATCATACTGAAAAGAGTTACAGGACGTAAAAAAAATTTTGAAACTAAAAGGAGACAATCCCAACGTGCCTGTGGCGACATTTTCATGAGGTGAGGTACACTTTCAAATTGAAATGTTGAGTGAGTGGCGCTAAAAGCGAGTATGGTTTTATCCAAAACAGATGAATGTGAAACATGGCATGTTTTATTACACTGGTTGTTCGGCAGTTGGGAAATGAAATGTCTGGTGAGTGGCGCTGAATGTTTAATTTTTTATCACACTTGAAAATAACGTACACTTACAATAAACCCTACTCTTCGAACTGATAGTTTGCAGAAACATGGGCTAAAACCAAGACTTTATATGGTGCACTCATATTACTATGAATGGGAGAACGTGCAAAGCACAATATGGCAGAATAAGTCCCGCCTTCTAAATAAAAAGTAAAGTCATCACGTCACTGCAGCTGCTGTTAGAAGCTCCGGTTCCTATAGAAACGGTCCGTGTTCTGAGACGCGCGCTTAGGACTGTGCATGCGCATTAGCTTGATCCAACCTGAAATAATTTAATATTTTGTCATGATTCGAGCATTTAGAAACAAGGTTTGTGTCAGCTTTCATTGGTGATTTCAAATATGAAATTTATTCGTACGCTTGGTGAACAGTTTTGGAGAATTTAATGTTTCCCCATTCAAAGAGATATGAGCTGCACTTGCATGCCCGAGAGGCGTTTCAAAGATGGCCGCAGAGTGAAATGACTTGTTTTAAAGGAACTGTGGCTTAAAACACGAAGCAACCATGCCATTTTAGCTTGCCTCTACAAGTCTTTGAGCTGCTCCTACTACTGCTTTGCATAGCAACTGCAATGCTGTACCAGGTGAGCTACCGACCAAGTTTACTACGTCAGAAAAATTGTAAACATGGAGCTGGTTATGTGAGGTAAACGTCATGTATTCCACAAATCATGCACTACATTAATAGTGTTTTGAGGTAATAATAAGTGTTAACCTGCCCCTGTAATTATAATTTGTGTGAACATGAGTAGATGTTGTTTGTGTTTAACTGACACGAGTGGTCATTTCAGATGAAAACGGCAGTGAATTGTATGTATAGGTATATTTTTGGTGTTTTGCAGACACGTTTTTCCCACTGAGCCTATAGGTTGGGTTTGGAATTACATGAGTGAGTAAATAATGAGTAAATATATTTATTTTCAGGTAAAATACTTATCTAGAAACAATTTAGACTGCATAATCATGTATGCAATTGTCTGTCCTCTACTTCCAATGGGAATTCTAACAGAACTTTGGATGTAATATTATTACTTCTGTCTGCCACCTCAACTCACGTTAAAACTTTAATTTCGGTTCTGATTTATTCCACAAAGACTATAATAAATGGCATGTTGTCTGCAAACAGCATGTATTGCAACACCATATGACTTTGCAATTATTAGAAAAGCCTAAAACAAAAATAGTCATCTCAGATTCAGTGCAATGTGCCGTCTGAAGTTCGTGACACATTTCTTGTGCCAGAGCAAAGCACAAGAATTTCAAACCTCATCACTTCCCATCCTGTTCCATTTCACCCTCTCCTCCTTTCTAAATCACTCAATAACCTCATCTTTTTCTCAATCTACTTCTCTTCCCTTTCCAAATCGCTTTGATGACCTTTGCACCACCTTCATTTAATGGCAACTCAATGAACAGACAGTTTTTGGATCTCAGCAAAAGGGGGTCGGGCCGGGCCGCTGATGGCCCCACACCTCCGTCTCCCTCCGTTCTATCAACGTATGTGCAGATTGGAGGGAGTGTGGAAAATTCCTGAGCTGTAAGCTAGCTGAACTCCTGGGCTCCCTCCCTCCCAAATTAAAGGCATGTGTGGAATCTCGAGCGGAGGCTCTGACAGCAAGGAAAGAGGGGAATGGGGAAAGGCGAAAGGGAATTAGATGATCCTCGAAAGTGAGGATGACCAAAAAAAAAAGCGATACATAAAAAATAGGAGTTAAAAGAAGATGAGAGTGCGCAGAGAGCAATTTTCTCTAAGGATATAACGTACAGAGGATGAAAGAGAATAGTAGAGATGGTTTGAAGAACGAGAGAAAGGAGAGAGCGAAGGGTGGAGTCGCTCCCTGGGGATGGAGCACATGTGCTTCCTATCCAGCGCTCCAAGTGTATCTCTCCTTTGCTCATTTGTACACCCCCCCCCCCCACCCCCACCCTCTCTCTGAGCTCCTGGAGTGGGCGGAAGAAAGGGTGTTCGAAAGTCTTTAGCACAGATGCGAATAGCCCAAATGCCAGTTTAATAAAAAGAAAACAAACTCTCTCCTGCTTAACCTGACTCACCAGAGGGGGAATTAGAACAGGGGGTCATGCAAGATAGCCCCACCCAATCCCACCCTCTTCCTTGCCATTCCCCCCTTAGATAAATACAGATGAGGAGAGAGAAACAGCTCATTTGGGCTTCTCACTGAATCTCCTCTGGAGACAAATTGCTATACTAGTGATAAACTGTATGCATATACAGTGGGGGTCCAAAAGTAATGTGAAAATATTTTGCATTCTGTTCTTATTAAATAAAACATTATTAGGGCTGCTTGATTTTGGCAAAAATCATAATTATTTGGTCAATACTCAGTTATGTCATGGATTTACAGAACTATTATATATACATGCATAAAATTATAAATGTTTATATATTTAAATACTTTTCCTAGTAAAGAAACAGTTTTATTCTATTTTTGATACAAACAGACACACACTTTTATATATAATAGTATAACATAAAGTGGATTTGCTTGAATGTTTAATATATATAAAATATAGATTCAATTAATTTGATAAAACAAAATATTTTGAGTAAAATAAACAATGGGGGGGGGGGGGGGTGTATCTGGGGGGGGGGGTTGAACGCACACCACTTTAAAGGAAAGGGGGTGGGTGGTATATATAATATATAATACAAGAAAAAACGACAGCATCATTGCACAATCAAATGCGCAGCAATAGTCATTTTTATCTCTATTTTGTTTTCATAATCATTAATGCCAAAATTGTAATTAATGTAATTGTAATTACATAATATACGATTAAACGCCAGTCCGTCTTTTTTCAAGTGACATTATTTTCAGTGGACATTTTAAATGAAATATTTACATGCATAAGAGTTTCTTAATATAGCATGTCCTCTTTTCACTTTAACGACAGCAGCACTCAAGCTGACATGGACTGCTGATCATGTTATCCAGCATGTTTCGAGAATGTTCGCATCTTGTGCTGGAAGCAACAACATCTGACCTTTTGTATTGTCACATGGTTGACGTCACAAATTTCTTTACATTTAATTAGTAACCTAGAAATAGTGCAGAATCGTATTTATTTTTTATAATTAATTTTCCACTATAATGTTTCTTTTTACATTAAAATAAAATAAATCATGTCAGACTTTGGGGCTCCACTGTATAAGAGTCCTAACAAATTGTGCATGCGCACATACACACTCTTGCATGTGAGCTTCTTAATGAATTCTTACACTAAAAGATGACAATTCCGTACATTTAGTGAATTATCCTTGATATCCTGGCCCTGGACATCCTGAGGAACCGGACGAAACGAGTAACACTACTGATGCTCCGTATTTGTGGCACCTTATGAACCTTTTTAAGAATCTTCTTGACAACAAGTGAGCTTTAGTCAACTATAAATGTGACTACCACAAGGCACTGAGGAGGAACACTAGTAATTAATGAGTTTCGCTCCAGGTTTGCAAACAAGATGAACATCATAAGAGCCCAGAGAAATCAAAAACCTTTAAATGGCAACATCATCCTGCAGACTCGACGGTTCTGGCCCCATGGCTGCTTATTTATGCTATCGCCGCGATTATCTCTTATCTAACAATAAAAATAGCACACTTGCTTCAGTGGAGTTATTTCTAAGGAACTGTTAATAATTCTGTTATTTTTGCTCCACTGAATGATAGAGGAGGAATTTAGGACACATCACTCTACAAATTTCCCTACCATTTCCTTGGACAGGTGACCTCTGTTAGAGGTGAACTAAAAAACGGCCTGAGGGAAAGGACGCAGAGACCAGCTCATCACCACAAAACGAATGCCAGACGCCAGGATGCACGTGTAGAGCATGTGCCGTGTGACCTTGCACAGGTCAGCAACATAGCCTTAAAAAGGCGACCTTTGAACTTTGATCTTTAAAAGCCATAAAGTTTTGACATTAGAGTGTTTGTTTACCTAATCAGGTCACTGCACATTCTTGTAGTTGTCAAGACCTCTCAATGGACTCTCTTGGATTCTGAGCCCATTTCCTTTCACTTTTTTTCCTAAATTGAAAATAAAATAGGAATGAATGTGTTTTCACTTACTGCTCCTTATGTTGGTCTTTCTATTTTAGTTTTATGCTGACAGCCTCAAAGATGTTACTGTCCATATGACATCAGCAGATGGGGTTTTCATTGCCATGCCAGACATCATTACCCCATAACAACCTCTTATTAAATATGAATTGACCTGTCTACATGTGTGCATTTGTCTGTATTTAGATTCAGGCTGAATCAGGATCTAATACTCATTCAAGGTTCAACTGAATGCTAATATGACTGGTAATTAAAGACAAAAAGCTCCTAGCTGGACAGTATTTGTTTTTAACCGAGGACAGTGTGAACTGTGATGTGCACAGAAATGCCAAACAACCACACACAAACAGTTTTTGAGCACAAAGAGAATGCTGGGTCTTTGCAAGGGATGGTGGGATAATGGGGAGAATCCCTAACAAAGGACATTTTGACAGAGCGAGCTTTGTTTGGATCAGCCCACAAATTCATCCACTCCAAATGAACTCGGCAGAAATAATGGGACGTTAAAGAGTGCTGGCCCTTTAAAAAAAATTAAGCTGTTCAGCACATGATGTTGGCCTTTTTGTTATTTATCCCAAACAACTTTAATCCTACCCCTGTAACAAAAATAAAGTTTATAAATGTACCGAAACATATACTTGCAAAGCTTGTTTTTACGTCTTTTATTATATTTAGCTTTTCCCTCCAGGTTTGTTGTCAATTTATAGAACATATAAAGGAGCAGTGTTTAAATCAACATTACTATCTTAAAGACATTTTAGATGTGTGCTGTGTTCAAACTCTAATCACATTGTTTGCACATGTAGCATTGTAGCCATGCAAACAATCTAATAAGGGAACATTTACAGAAAATGCATTTTTGCATTCCATTCCATAGTAAACACAATAAGGTGTTCTAAAAATGAAACAACTTCAATTCTAAAACTCACTACACTCTAAAAAAAATGGTGCTATATAGTACTAAAAGTGGCTATTTGGCTCGTAATCATAGGGGAACCACTTTAAGTGCTGTATAATAGCACCATCAATCTATGATGCCTCAGTGGTTCTTCAGCAGTTCTTTGGGATGACTGAGGTGCTATAGTATACAAAACCTGTTAAGCCCCTGTATGGTTCTTCAGCGGTTCTATGGGGTGGTTAAGGTGCTATATAGCACCACTGCCACACAAAGAACCTTTTAAGCCCCTTTAAAGGTTCTTTACAAGCCAAATAACCACTGTTGGTGCTGTTTAGAACCATTTTTGTTGAAGAAATAAAATGCAATATGGCACCCTCTTATGGGTTCTACATGGCACCATTTGACAAAGGTGCTGTAGAGCACCTTTTAAGATATGACACCAAAAGTGGTTCCCCTATGATTACGAGCCAAGAACCACTTCTAGTGCTATTTAGCACCATTTCTTTTAGAGTGTATTCATCCCAGTTTACTAGTTTTAGTTGTTTTTAATAAAAATCTGTCTGTTTTGTCTGTTTTTCTGTTTAAGGCTATCCTAATTGAGATTGATTGTTTTTTGTGGCAGAGAAATATTCTGACAGCCCCCTTTAGTAACATTTTAAAGTAGCCTATATCATCTGTTTAAAAGTCTGCTATAACGATTTTAAAATCTGGTTGTTTAACTCTTTTTTTTTTACATTACCTGTTTTCTAATCAGTAGTTCTAATCAGTCAGAATTAGTGTGGCGCTGGAAACGATGTACTCTTCTGACCTTAGCTTTTCAGTGCTGTGAGGTCATCTAATCTTCTTTCACTCCAAGTCCACCATTCACCTAAATCACGTTAACAGAGAACCCAGTTACTGCCGTGCCAAATATAGACTAATTCAGAGTCTCTCTTAAGACCGAAACTTAATTTCAAACTGACATCAGTTCATTTACAAGCACAGTGCCACTCCTGTTCTATCTGTATGGCAGGATGTGCTTTAAAGGGGTCATGAATTGAGAAATCTAATTTTCCTTGATTTTTTTTTACCTGTAAGGGGTCATTGTGTACTTTAAAACATCTTGTAAGTTTCAGAAAAAAAATCTTCATCGTTAGTCCAAAAACAGATTTTATTGAAGCCAAGCTCCGAGAACGACTCGATTTGGGTAGTCACATTATGAAAGACATGCCTCTGCAGAATCAGAGCAACGCCTACTTCCACATCATCACATCTTTGGCCACACCCACCGGTGTGTTAGTGAGATGAGAAAGAGAAAATAAAGATACAGAATCACTGGACTAAAAATAACACAACCTTCCAAAGGATGATAATGCTATTTATTTTCAACTATGTGAATGTCTCAGAAGAGCAATATTTGTTTGTTCTGTACATTTTACTGTGGAGTCGCAATTTCGTGGCAGACTTTGCAAAAACAAATTTTACTGTAAGATATGGATAATTAAAAGTAATGCCACAACATGCAAGTAACCGTGTTCATTCTAAAGCCTAATCTGTGATTTCTGTATCTTATGTAATGATTCGTCTAGTTACAAGTTACACGTTTATTGCCGTTTATGTGCCAGTAAATTATCCCAGTGACTAAACAGACAACTTCACATTGTATCTCTTAGTAGCATGTAAATAATCTGTTATTTAAATTGTGATTAAATTATATATAGAAAGTGTTCAACAAATTGTAACAATTGTTACAAGTGTTGTAAATCCTTCCCTCGCGGGTCAAAATGACCCAAAGCCCAAAAATTATACATTTGTTTTGTCCAGAAAGCTTATTTCATTTTGATATTTGTTTTCTCCTCTATATTTTTTTTTTTACCTGTAAATTACAAGAGTTTATCAAATAACAGATAATTAATAATATAAGCACATTCTTTTCACTTAAATTCTCATGCATAAACCTTTTAATTAATCTCAAAATATCTTACATTGGGTGTCTTTGCCGACCTCTTGTGGAAAAAAATTATATAACATGAACTTTCATGACCATCTCTTGAAGCCAATACGGAAGTGCCTCAAACTGCAATTCATCGACTGGCCGCTAGGGACAGGCTCCAGAAGGGAGCAGAATCTCATTGAGCCCCATGTTAAAATGCCCAACTTTAGAGCAGAATAAAACATGTTCACAGCCTGGTACAAATTGTGCTTTTGGTCTATACGGCTCATTTTACCCTTCATGACAACTGTGAGGGGGGTGAATTTTTGTATAACTCATTCGTTTACATTATATAAAGCCTTAAAGTTCTGCATAATTAAGGGCGTGGCCACTTCGAGTGACAGGTGGATAGCCATTTATCTGCTGTCTGTTAGTTATCGCGTCACTTAAGCTCCGCCCACGTCCCGCCTTTTTGCCCATTTTCTGTTATCCGGGAGTGACGCGCGATGACGCGCTGCCAAGATGGCAACGGCCAGCTCGTCCATACTTTGCACTTCAGAACGGCTCATCAGAATCCTATGGGTGACGTCACGGACACTACGTCCATATTTTTTTACAGTCTATGCTCTTGCCACAAGATGGCCTTATAGCTTATGGAGCAAATGAGCTGTTCCGCTGGGTGCTAAAGTCACTTCTCTTTAGTATGCATTCAGATCAACCGGCAATCTCCCCCAGTTTCTCTTGAAGCCAATACGGAAGTGACTTAAACTGCAATTCAACGAGTGGCCGCTAGGGACAGGCTCCAGAAGGGAGCAGAATCACATTGAGCCCCATGTTAAAATGCCCAACTTTACAGAAGAAAAAAAAAAACATGTTAACAGCCCGGTACAAATTGTGGTTTTGGTGTATACGGCTAATTTTGCCTTTCATGACAACTGTGAGGGGGGTGAATTTTTTTTATTATATAAAGCCTTAAAGTTCTGCATAATTAAGGGTGTGGCCACTTTGAGTGACAGGTGGATAGCCATTTATCTGCTGTCTGTTAGTCATCACGTCATCTCAGCTCCAGCCACGTCCCGCCTCTTTGCCCAATTTCTGTTATCCGGGAGTGAAAGTTGCAATGACAAGATCACTACATTCATGCGATCACTGCAACCTTTCATGTGATGGGAGTAGATCTAAATATAATGCTATAAATCAACACTTTACGATTAGTTAATCTCGACAGCTGTAATAGTAAAAACGTAGTAAAAGATTTTGTTAACACTTTATTTTATGGTTCAATTCTCATTATTAACTAGTTGTTTATTACAAGCATATCAATAGGATATTGGCTGTTTATTAGTACTTATAAAGCACATATTAATGTCTTATTCTACATCCCTTAAACCTACCCAATAGGCTACCTAAACTTAAATGCTACAAAAACCACCTTTCTAACTATTAATAAGCAGTAAATTAGGAGTTTATTGAGTCAAAAGTCATAGTTAATAGTGAATGTGTTCCCCATACTAAAGTGTTACCAAGATTTTGAAAGATTTCAACATGTAACACTTATTTCATTTGCAAAGATGTTATCCAATCATAGCAGTGGGCATTTACACTGAAGTCTCACCGTGAACATGCCCCTTCAAACTGACCGTTCAAATCAGAGGGCTAAAATCAGGGTAGAAAATGTCCTATTTATTTCTAAATGATGACTATTTTTTTATGTTAAAATCACTAACATTATAAGTGCACCTCAGGAAACATTATAAAATAATAAAAAATCCAATTCATGACACTTTAACTACAGAAATGATGCTCCAGAAATGCAGAGAAACATTCAAAAGGGTTTTAATAATTCATAACCAAATCCTAAATTAAATGATTAATTACAAAGATTACTGTCAACTCTGCTCCTATTAATGCACTAAAATGGTTTGAAGGCAGATAATCGTGCTAGACACAAACGCCTACTCACACACCTAAAGAGAGGAGAGTGGGAGAAAAATGTCCCTATAGTTCTTCAAGTGTAAGGTGAAGATGTTTAAAAGATGAAAAGAGGAATAGGATCCTACTGTTATGTTTTTCAGTAATGAAATCGGGAACTAGGAGAGCTGCTGCTTTTCTCTAATAGTTTTAGCAGAGACAGATCATAGAGTTTATGGTTCCAGGAATAAATGTCATTACGTATGGATTCACCACTACTGATGGAACCCAATATTCATGGAAAGGCTCATGCTGATGCAACAGTGTGTCTGAGAAAAAAAGAGAGAGGGTATACAATTCTAATTTACTCAAACTGATAGCAATCAAACGCCCATGTAATCAATTTCAAGCATGTGGTTCTAGTTTTCATGGTGTAATAAGACACACAAACAGTGAGGAAAAACTGATGGTCTCAGGTCTGAATAACAATACTTCCATTTGCCAATTTCCCCTTCCCCCAAAGTTCCCTACCTTATATCATGGCCATAAATCCAATCAGGTCAGCACTCAGAAAAACTTAATGTTTATTACTCACCCTGCACAATCAAAAAACTGTGATATTGTCACGGTTCATATATTCACTGACTCATTCTGTCTCTGTGTGTGTTTGGTTGTGTTGGAGGGGTGGTCATTGATTACTGCCTATCTCATCATCACCAACAGCTGCACCTCATTTCACCTGATTATTTAATGTCTCCTCACCCACAATCTGCTGTCAGTTCGTTACAGAAGGTCCCGTGTCTTCCTCGTGTGTGTGTGTCTCTGGTGTTCGCTTCCCTGGAAGTTCGTTGAGGTTTCGGTTCCACCTGGCTTCACCCTTCGTGGAGGTTTGCCCATTGCATCCCTGCGTCACCAGTCACCTGTCTCCGGGATCGTATCTGCTGCCTGTCTCTTCCTGCTCTGAACTCTGGTTCTGTGCCCAGTGTGGGACTTGACGTGCGATCTACTTGTTATTCAGAGAATAAATTGTCATTCACTCGCTATTGGATCTTCGTGCACTTATTTCTGAGTTACCCTTGTGACAGAACAAACTGACCACTTATGGATCCAGCGAGAATGGCCGAACTACAGGATTACTTATCCAGCAGTAATCAGCGTATGGACAGGCAGGACGAACAGGTTCAGGCTGCTGCTCAGGCGGTTCAAACACTGGTGGCGCAGGTGTCCGAGCTTTCTACCCGAATTCAACAGCTGACACCACCCACTGCGCCAGACCCACCGCCAGTTCCCCGCAACCCAACTAACACCACCAGCCATCACGAGCTGCGCATTCCAACGCCGGAGAGATATTCGGGTGAGCCAGACCTATGCAGATCTTTTCTGACGAAATGTTCAATATTCTTCTCTCTACAGCCACTGACGTTTGCCACAGAGGAGTCACGAGTGGCGTTGGTGCTCACCCTGCTCTCCGGACGCGCGGCTCTGTGGGGAACGGCGGTGTGGGAGAATCAAGATCCTTGGTGTTCCTTGTTCCCAGCACTCACACAAGAGATGAGATGGGTCTTTGATCGCGCCAACTAGCGGAGCTAGGTGGCCCGCAAACTAGCGGAGCTTCGGCAGGGAGAAGGATCCGTTTCAGATTACGTCATCGAATTTCGAACATTGGCTGCTGAGTGCAAGTGGAACGAGGAGGCACAGTGGGACATTTTCCTGCATGGGCTGGCTGACCGTGTTCAAGAGGAGATTTACACCCTGGAGTTACCCAAGAGCCTCAACGGACTAATGGAGCAGGCCATACGTGTGTATGCACGCCTTCATCAACGTGATCAACATTTCCGCCCCAGACGGGTTCCGGAGGTCCGTGAGTGGTCCAGTATGAACACGGTCAGTCAACCAGTTGATCATGAGCCCATGCAGGTGGGTAGAACTCGGCTTTCCCAGGAGGAGAGAGAACGTCGGCGATCGGGAGGGGTCTGCCTTTATTGTGGATCATCTGGACACTTCAGAGACAATTGCCCAGCAAAAGATCCAGCCCGGCGGTAGATAGGAGGTTACTGTCGGGTGGGTCTTTGCTGGGTAAACCCTCTTCTGCAACTCTCCTCCCAGTAAGACTGCAATGGGCAGACCGGACTCATCATTGCCAGGCCTTATTGGACTCGGGAGCCGAAGGTAATTTTCTGGACAGGACATTTGCACGCCACCATCACATTCCCATCACTCCACTTTCTCGCAGGATTTCTGTCAGTGCACTTAATGGACAAGAACTTCCTGACATTTCATTCACCACTGGCCTTATCACCCTCGTCACTTCAGGAAATCACACCGAGAAACTGGAATTTATGATCACTGACTCTCCACTGGTTCAAGTTGTCCTCGGTCATCCCTGGTTGATTAAGCATAACCCCAGGGTTGACTGGGGCCACAATTCCATTTCTGTCTGGAGTAATCAATGCTATGCCTCTTGTCTTGTGTCTGCCTGTTCGACTATGTCTAGTTCTGTGTTACAGGATGAGCCGGTGAATTTATCAAATGTGCCCGGGGAGTACCTCGACCTGAAGGAAGTGTTCAGTAAGTCCAGGGCTGCTTCTCTGCCTCCACATCGTCCCTATGACTGTGCTATAGAGTTATTGCCAGGTACGTCTCCACCTAAAGGCAAGTTATACTCACTTTCCAACCCGGAGAGGGAGACCATGGAGAAATATATTTCTGATTCTATAACGGCCGGGTTCATCCGCCCTTCCTCTTCTCCAGCGGAGGAGGGGTTCTTTTTTGTGGGTAAGAAAGATGGATCTCTGCGACCTTGCATTGACTACCGAGGACTGAATAACATCACGGTAAAGAATACTTATCCTTTGCTGTTGATGTCTTCAGCCTTCGAGAGGTTGCAGGGGATGAGTGGAAGACTGCGTTTAATACCCCTAGGGGCCATTTTGAATACTTGGTCATGCCCTACGGGCTGTCCAACTCCCCAGTGGTCTTCCAAGCACTCGTCAATGACGTGCTGAGAGACATGGTGGATCAGTTCATTTATGTCTACCTGGATGACATACTGATTTTTTCTTCCTCTCTCCAGGAACACGTGCAGCACGTACGACGAGTGCTCCAGAGGTTGTTAGAGAATGGGCTTTTTGTCAAGGCGGAGAAATGCGCGTTTCATGCACAGTCTGTTCCGTTCCTGGGACACATCATCTCATCCGAGGGAATGCGCATGGATCCCGATAAGGTTAAGGCTGTGGTAGATTGGCCAAGTTCAGATTCCCGCAAGGCCCTGCAGAGGTTTCTGGGGTTCACCAATTTTTACCGGCGTTTTATTCGCAATTTCAGCCAACTAGCCGCTCCTCTGACTGCCTTGACCTCCTTCAAAATGACGTTCAGGTGGTCTGGTGTAGCCGAAGCTACATTTACCAAACTTAAGAGCCGCTTTGTTTCGGCTCCCATTCTGATTGCCCCTGATCCTTCACGTCAGTTTGTGGTGGAGGTCGATGCGTCAGAAGTGGGGGTAGGGGCGGTTCTTTCCCAGCGCTCTTCCTCGGATGACAGGATGCATCCATGCGTGTTTTTTTCCCATCGTTTATCACCAGCCGAGCGTAACTACGACATTGGTAACAGAGAGTTGTTGGCAGTCAAGTTAGCATTGGAGGAGTGGGGTCATTGGTTAGAGGGGTCAGGGGTACCTTTTATCGTTTGGACCGATCATAAGAACTTGGAATACATCAGATCCGCTAAAAGGCTCAACTCCAGGCAGGCTCGGTGGGCTATTTTTCCTGAGAGACTCATTGTTTCCACACTCACATGGGAGATCGAGTCGAAGGTCAAATCGGCCTTAGAAGGGGTAACGCCTCCGCCCGACAGAGTTGTTTATTCGTGCCTGAGAGACTTCGGTCCGACGTCATTCGATGGGGTTATTGTTCCAATGTGGCCTGTCATCCAGGAGTCAACTGGACCAGTTTTTTGGTCAAGCAACGATTCTGGTGGCCAGGTATGGCTCGTGACAGTCGGGAATTTGTTTTGGCCTGTTCGGTTTGTGCATGTGGTAAGACTTCCAATCGTTCTCCAGATGGGTTGCTCCAACCGCTGTCAGTCCCTTCGAGACCCTGGTACCATATAGCGCTAGATTTTGTTACCGCCCTCCCAGGGCAAGACGGTCGTTTTGACCGTTGTGGACCGGTTCTCGAAGGCGGCTCATTTCATTCCCTTGCCCAAATTACCCTCTGCCAAGGAGACAGCGGGGGCTGTCGTGGATCACATCTTTCGTATACATGGTCTCCCGATGGATGTGGTCTCTGACAGGGGGCCCCAATTTGTATCCAAATTCTGGAGAGTTTTGTAGATTACTGGGAGCAAGTGTAAGTCTGTCTTCGGGTTTCCATCCCCAAAGCAATGGTCAGACCGAGCGGGCCAACCAAGATCTTGAGAGAGTGTTGCGATGTTTGGTGTCCAAGAATCCTTCCTCCTGGAGCCAGCATCTTTCATGGGTTGAGTACGCACATAACTCGTTACCAGTGTCGTCCACGGGCCTCTCTCCGTTTGAGTGTAGCTTAGGGTACCAGCCACCAATTTTTCCCAGTCTGGAATCCGAAGTCGCGGTCCCCTCCGCCCACGCCTTCGTCCAGAGGTGCCGCCGCACATGGAGCAGAGCCCGTGAGACTCTGCTCCGGGTGGGAGCGCGCACCAAGGCCCAACCCGATCGCCACCGGTCTAAGCCGTATCCCGTATACGTCGTAGGTCAAAAAGTGTGGCTTTCATCCAAGAATATTCCTCTCCGTTCCGTATGTAACAAACTTGCTCTTAAATTCATTGGTCCGTTTCCTGTCACCAAAATTCTTAGTCCGGTGGCAGTCCGCCTCAAACTTGCTCCCGCGTACGGGAGGATTCATCCCGTGTTCCATGTTTCCAAATTAAAACCCGTTTTTCATTCCCGTATTAATCCGCCTGCTCCGCCCACCCACCCCCCACCCCCGCCTCGACTCGTAGATGGGGAACCTACTTATGCGGTCAATCGTATTCTGGACTCTAGACGGAGGGGACGCGGATTCCAGTACTTGGTGGACTGGGAAGGTTACGGTCCGGAGGAGAGAAGTTGGGTTCCTGCCAGGGACATACTGGACCACTCTCTCATCGATGATTACAATCGACAGGTAGGTCCTCCTGGGAGCGCCATGAGGCGTTCCTAGGGGGAGGGGTAATGTCACGGTTCATATATTCACTGACTCATTCTGTCTCTGTGTTTGGTTGTGTTGGAGGCGTGGTCATTGATTACTGCCTATCTCATCATCACCAACAGCTGCACCTCATTTCACCTGCTTATTTAATGTCTCCTCACCGACACTCTGCTGTCAGTTTGTTGAGGGTCCCATGTCTTCCTCGTGTGTGTGTCTCTGGTGTTCGCTTCCCTGGAAGTTCGTTTAGGTTTCGGTTCCCGGTCCTGGCTTCACCCTTCATGGAGGTTTGCCCATTGCGTCCCTGGGTCACCAGTCACCTGTCTCCGGGATCGTATCTGCTGCCTGTCTCTTCCTGCTCTGAACTCTGGTTCTGTGCCCAGTGTGGGACTTGACGTGCGATCTACTTGTTATTCAGAGAACAAATTGTCATTCACTCGCTATTGGATCTTCGTGCACTTATTTCTGAGTTACCCTTGTGACAGATATCACAGCATGAGAAGAATCAAAATCAATGAAACACAGAGTGCATATGGGGTCAACTTTGGTGATAGTATTACAAAATATCTCACAGGAACTGAACTTTTAAACACACTATGAACAATGTATGAACAATAATACATGAAGAAAACCCCAAATCTCTGATCCCTTTAGCAAGACTCAGATGCAAAGACCAGAATATGTGATTCCAAAGTGTGTGTGTCCATTTGTGCAAGGTCCAGTTAGCCGTTTTCTCCCTTCATTAGTAACTGTAAACTGACAAGTTCTAAACAGAGACAGGCCTATTGCAGTAAATGGAGGTCTTTCCAGACACCCATATTGTGTTAGTGCTGACTGCATTTCAGCCAGGCCCTTGGCACCAGAACAGTAGATGAGAGAGAGAAATGCCATCGACCGGCATGGCTCCATCGTTTCACTGAGGTCGAGTTTTGGTGCCAGGCTCAATTAAGCCTTGCTGAGGTAGAGAACTAAAACAATGGGAATTGTGGGTGTACACAGAGGCCCATTCTGATAACCGAACTTCTGTGTGTGTGTGTGTGTGTGTGTGTGTGTGTGTGTGTGTGCGCTCAAGCTAGCTAAAAACAACAACAGAGCAGGACTTTCCACCAGTTTACTGAGCTAATGTTATTGGCTGGCGCAGCACTTCTGATAGGGAAAAGAACTGTGTCAGAAGCTTTCTCAGATTCATTTGATCCATGAGGTGCTTTGGGAAAAATCAGCAGCAAGAGGAGGAAAGGACGACCCATGTGGTTTGGTACTACATGGCAAATGATTGGCACAGTGGAGTGGGAAAGGACTAGCAACTCGGACAATGGACCCAAAAAGGAAAAGGAAGTTAGATTATGCCTGGGTGTGAATGATACCAAATGAGAAATTCAGATCCTGCGATTATAGTCTGACATTAATAATGGATGCTTATCAGTTGTGGACACATTAAAGTAACACACAAGTGTCAAATCACTGCCTGGAAAGGTGTAAGATAATATCTGGAGAATTTTATAGATATCAAAAGCTTCAAAATGGTAAATTGCACCTAACCAGCAAAATCCGCTAAAGAGGTTGTAAATAGCACAGGTTTTGACCGAAATTCCACTAAGACGGCAAAGCCAAGACCATTTTCATTTCATGTTGTTTTTCCTGCAAATCCCCCCGTGTTTTTCAAACCCTCAAGCCACCTTTCTCAAATTCTTTCAGGCTCAGGAGGAAAACCTAGAGCCAAGAATAAGTTGAGGGAGCAAGAGAAAGAATGAGAGTATATATTTTGTACATACTCAAAAGCAAACATACTCTATTTTTTGTACTGAGAACAGTTGGAGAATATGACTAAAGCACATCTCGACTGAAGCCAGGGTCATAACAATCATCATTTCAGGAAATAATCATCATATTCGAAAGGAGTTTGTTTAGTTTGGCAGCAGGGTGAAAAAAAATTAAATTGCAGTGTAACCTGACAAGTATTACACCCAGCGGAAGCCTCAACCCGTCGGCTGCCTCAGAGGCCGAACAAACACACAGGAGGTTGAGTTTCCTGGACAAACCAAAATAATGGTTTATATTGGTTATATTTCAGTTCACAAAATTGATAGATCTGGTTATAAACATAGTGTTTAACAGTTTGGGGTCAGTAAGACCTTTTTTGGGTAAAGAAATGAACACTATAAATTGTTCACAATTGCCACACTGTAAACCCTAACGCTCAAAATAATTCATTGGTTTGTGTAGGACAAACTTAAACAAATTAGTTCAGTCAAATTAACTTTTATGAGTATTTAATCACTTTCTTTTTCTTTAAAGTTCACAGAACTGATATAATTTAAATAAACTGAACTGTTTCATTGATTTGAGTTATGAAACTATTTCTTTTAATTTAAGCAAACTAATGTTTAACTGAAACTGGGCTGGGATTTCTATTTCCCAGCATGCTTTTCCAAATGGCACACGAAAGGGAGAGTTAAATGCCAAAATTAGGTGATATATAATGTTTTTTTTTTCTGCAAGATTAATGTTAAGTGGGAGATTTAGTAGTGAATAATGTTTCGTTATGCTGATGTAGAAGAGACTTTTACATTGTTACAAAAAATTTCATATAAATGCTGTTCTTTATACATTTCTATTTATCAAAGCAATCCTGAAAAATATATATATATCATGGTACGGTTTGTACGCACTAATAATAAATAATAAATATTTCTTGAGCACAAAATCAATATATTAGAATGACTGAAGGATCCTGTGACAGTAATGGCTGGAAACATTATTACAATTTAAAATAACTTTCACAATATTACTGTTTAACTGTATTTTTGGTAAATTAGGGTTAGGGTCCAATTCTCACTATTAATTACAACTTTAGCCTCAATAAATAGTTAGTAAGGGAGTTGTTAAGTCTGGGTAGGTTTAGGAATGAAGGTCATGCAAAATAAGGCATTAATATGTGCTTTATAAGTACTAATAAACAGCCAATATCTTAGCAATAATCTTGCTAATAAGCATAGATAATAGTGAGAATTGGACCCTAAACTGAAGTGCTACCACATTTTTTATCAAATAAATGCAGACTTTTAGAGAATAAGAGACTTCTTTCAAAAACCTTGTTATTAAAGGGATAGTTCACCCAAAATGTTTAATTCAGTCATCATTTACTCACCCTCAAGTTGTTCCAAACCTGTATGAGTTTCTTTGTTCTGCTGAACACAAAAGAATATATTTTGAAAAACGTTTCTAAACAAGCAGATAGAGCAACCATTCACTACCATAGGGGAAAAAAATACTATGGGAGTCAATGGTTGCTCTATCTGCTTGTTTAGAAACGTTTTTAAAAATATTTTTTTGTGTTCGGCAGAACAAAGAAAATCATACAGGTTTGGAAGTTGAGGGTTAGTAAATGATGACAATTCAAAATTGTGGGTAACCTATCCCTTTAAGACAACCTACTGACCCCAAACTTTTCAAAGGTTTAAGCAATCAATTAAAATTACTTCTGATGCCCCTACTTAGAAAAATACATACAATATAGAACAAACAAAAGTAAATTGTAAGATTGTACAATTAAGAACAAAGCCCACTAACTAAGAACAACTCTATAACAGAGAATCCCAAAATGCACATGAAAAGTTGGAAAGGGAAAATTACTCAATTGCAACACAAACAACTGGGCAAAGAACACAGTCCCCAACCTTAGACTGTCATCAGCTTTAGTTCAGATGTTCTACTCACATCACAAACCTCCAGAGACTATTATAATAAAGTATATAATTAACAAATACATGCAAACAAGCATTACACCATGAAAACTACAACAGCATTAGCAGCTCTGCATGTCTTATGCTGTCATTGTGTGCACAGTGACTGTAAGAAGTAAGACTGTAAGGAGCCGATAAACAATTGTAAACGGGTTGGTGCCACACACAAATACGCTTATAAGGATATTGAGCACTTATTACTTCCTCTATCAATCCATCCTTTGCCTGTCTAAGAGAAGCCATTACCTTCCTCACGTTCTCATATACAGCCACTGAAGTTCAAACACAATTCAGATGCATGGTTTGAAGTCTGTGTTGTTCTCTGGCTCTCAGTGGAACTGGTAAGGTTAAGAGAAAGGGTTTCAAGTATACTCTTTGACCTGTGACTTCATCAGGTTGAGTGGTAAAACAGTCAGGAACATTACAACTAACCAGCACTCCCAGAAGACTTAACACTCTTTTATCCTCTCCCGCTATTTTGCTTCCTTTAGTAGTACTTGTCCTGTGATTCAGACTCAAAGCGTATTTCCTCTCTATTTGCCAACATTCTCCAACAATCTCCTCACTATCGGTTTCCTGCCCTCACCAACAAAGTGCTGTACTTATTCACCTTTCCCATGTCTTCCTCCATCCATTTTCTCACTACCTTCCAGTTTATTATGGAAGATATAGAAATACAGATTGGTCTCAATGACATGTATAGCAGCAATTGTGAAACATAAGGTCACATTGGAGGCCCATCCACGAGAAATAAAGTCCCAATCAAAAGAAATAAAGCAAAATTATGAGGGGAAAAAATGCAATTGTGAGATATAAGGTCACAGTGCAATATATCAAGTCTCATTGTGAGGTATAAAGTCCCAATAAGGGAAAATAAAGTTACAGTTACAATTTAAGGTCACGTTGTGAGATATAAAGCCACAAGAGAAATAAGTTGTAAAAATGAGAAATAAAGTTAATAAAATAGATGCATTTGTGAGATATATGGTCACTGCGACCACACATATCAAGTCTCATTGGGTGTTATAAAGACACAATAATAAGAAATTAAGTAGCAATTGTGAGATTTAAGGTCATGTTGGGAGATGAAAAATACACAATTATGAGAAATTAAGTCTCAATTTTGAGAAATAAAGCCACAACAACTTTGTTTACTCTGTGGCGGAAACAGGATCCCATAGTTTATGAAGCAATCGCTACATTTTTAGAAGGATGAAAAGATAAAGAAGTCCAAGAAGAAACAAACAGTAATGGTCTGATTGTAATTCCTTTGTTTTAATATCTTATAAAATATTATGTACACTTATTATTTCTGTACCGGTCACAAAACCGTGATACTGATGTGATATGACCTTTGCTTTTACGTGAAGTCATTCGACCGTTGTATTGGTACTGCAACGCAGAGAAGATGGAGTCTGTGTGTGATCTAACAATCACAGCAGCTCCATGCAAGCTTTTTAGTGTTTAGAGGTTCTGTTCCACTTCTGTGGAAACTGTAATGATTGCCGTTATCAGATCAACACAACAACCATTTAGCTCCATTTTTCTAGGAGTCAAAGACCGCAGTGGACCTCTTCTTCCTACGTTATATCATGTTGGGATCTACAAAGTTTCTCTTTCATGTGAAATACTTTAGTGGAACGAAAATTGAGCTTAGTTCTTAACATTTCTTAAAAGCCTTACAGATTCTGACTGTAGAAATATAAAAACTTCACATTTGATCCAATCTCTGGGCATGTTGGTCAGTCGCATTTGCTCCTCAGAAGACTTTTCTCTTATTCTTGTGGGTGAGAGATTTATTGACCACATCACCTACTAGGGTTAGCACTTCCCTTCTTTGCAACAGTTTCACCACCTTTAATCTTCAGAGAGTCTAACAGGTTCTTTATTCTTGAACTAGCTGGTTCCAGTTTTCTCTTCCTGCGACTTTTCACCCCTGCTCCAGAGGTAACTGAAGGAAGGAGAAGCGCAGCAAACCCCCATGGCGAGACTGACTCAGCCGATTCGCTAGAACTTCGGTTAAGAATTTCCCTCTTCTGAAGAAGCCATGCACTCTCTTGGCAAAGTTTCACGAAACGTTCTAGCTGTGTTGCATTAACGTTCTTGCTAATGTTTAGAGTGGTTTCAAATGGATTCTGGATATACAAAGCAGTTGTTTCCGGTTTGGTCTGCTCCTTTCCCTGGTGAAAGGGATATAAAGCAGGATATTTAAGCCTTCAGACATTTAAACACATACTGTGAATACAGACAGACAAATTAGTCACATCAGCATTTTCACACAAATTGTTATGCTGATTATATAATTCGCTACAAAAAAGGTATTCAGGTATTACAAAAAACACAAAACAGAGACATTTTTACTAATGCCCCACTGTATATATATGTGTCCACTGCAGTACCAGACACTTTCTTCGAATTGACTATATATACACACTGCCCTCTGGTGGCCGTTAGTGGAGGGTCCGCTAAGACGTCAGCAGTGTCCTCTGAGAGTTTGCGCATGCATGCATGTGTCATCGGTGGATGACTCACCTTCCTAATATTGATCGATGCCTTGTTGAAGGGAAAATTGCCATAAAACTCGAAGAATTCCTGCAACAGTTTCGCTGTGCAAGAAAAAATTTAAACAACAGAAAAATCAACAGCATTAATTTTGTAATGTCATTAACTATATCAGTAAAAATTGAATGCATTACAGAAAAGCATAACAGAAATTAGCCATCTGTTCAAGGGTGAAAAGGTAAAACCTTTCATCAAGTTTGTGTAAATCATGAGACCAATCTAAGCACTCACCTAATGTGTCTGTGTTGTTCTGCAGTGGAATCTTGCTAAGGTCACTGACAATAGTGCAGTCATTACCCTCAATGACACACTTATCCGATGGTCCTGGAAAGTGCACACACAGACAAAACATAAATATAAATGTGAGTGGCCTTCCATATAGAAATGGACTCTGTGTCATTATTGTGGCATCAGTGTTCTTGCCCCTGGAAGACAAAAAACAATAATTGTGTGTGTGTAGACAGTCGACTCAGGGGACAGCCATATAGTATGATGTATGCCGACTTTTCTGGGGTCACAGCAGTGTCAAATAAAAGCTTTTGTGTAGGATATAGATCAAAGCACACAAACACACAGTTAGTCCACGGTTTAATACATACCGTTTTTTTTTTTTTTTTAACCACGGTTTACGGATTGATTCTATCAAACCGAAAATCTAGAATGTTAAGGAGAAAAAAATACAATTTTTTTATTGCATTACTCTTTCTTTATTTTATTTAAAAGACTTGAAAAACCTTACTTAAACTTAAAACTTTACTTAAAAAAACCCTTGTACACATTCCTAGTGTATAGTATAATATAAAATAAATATAAAGATTTACACTGGCAGCTCAGAGCTGTACAGCAGCATTTAACTATGAAATTGAATCAATAAATGTACAAATAAAACACTACATAAACTTCACTATAAAATATACATTGATTCTTATTAAAGCTACTGTATTTTAATTTTTCAGTCAAGAGCAGTGAGTGGTTTTCTCTTTGCCTTTTATTGTTTTATTAACATTAAAGGGATAGTTCACTCAAATGAAAATTGTGTCATCGATTTCTCACGCTCCAAGTTGTTTTAAACCTGAATAAAGTTCTTTCTTCTGTTGACATAAAATATATTTTGAAGAATGTTGGAAACCGACAGTTGCTTGTCCCCATTGTAGGAAATAATAATATGGAAGTCAATGGCTACAATCATGGTATTCAACTGTCTGTGTTCAACAGGAGAAATTAATACAGGTTATGAACAACATTAAAGTGAGTAAATAATGACATAATTTTAGAGGTGAACTGTCCCTTTAAGGACAAGCGGCCGCATGTTCACTAGGCTGCTGCTGTCAATTTAAGAACTGCACGCATTTAATATTAGTCACACGCCGATTTTACTTTCCATTTAGACATAACCGACTGTGTTTATGTTAACCATGTGTGTATTTGACAGTATTAGTGCATTAAGACTACTTAGTCCAGTAATCGCAAGTTTGACAGGCTTTTAGTGTGCGCTCAGAAAAGCGCATAAACAGTGCATAAACAAGCACGCAAATAAAATGTTTAACTGGCAAGGCTTTAAACGCATGCAAATAATGAACTTTCGTGATTGTGAATAACTATATAGTGTTCCGTGAGTATAACTCTACCACTAACGTGTGATGTGAAAGTATGTCACGTTGTTCAGTATATTGGGATGGAGGCAAATTATAGAATGTGTAGAAAAATAATTAATTAAATGCAAAACCGCAATTCACAAGCGCGTATTGAACCGTGAAGGCCGTACCGAACAGTTCAATATTATATTGAGAATTGTGGCATCCCTTATATATATGTGTGTGTGTGTGTGTGTATGTATGTGTGTGTGTGTGTATGTATGTATGTGTGTATGTGTGTATGTATGTATGTGTGTATGTATGTGTGTATGTATGTGTGTATGTATGTGTGTATGTATGTGTGTATGTATGTGTGTATGTATGTGTGTATGTATGTGTGTATGTATGTGTGTATGTATGTGTGTATGTATGTGTGTATGTATGTGTGTATGTATGTATGTATGTATGTATGTATGTATGTATGTATGTATGTATGTATGTATGTATGTATGTATGTATGTATGTATGTATGTATGTATGTATGTATGTATGTATGTATGTATGTATGTATGTATGTATGTATGTATGTATGTATGTATGTATGTATGTATATATATATATATATATATATATATATATATATATATACATATATATATATACATATACATATACATATACATACATATACACACACATCCATATACTGTATATAATTTTGACACAGGCAGAATTGTGATGGCTAGACGACTGGGTCAGAGCATCTCCAAAACTGCTGCTCTTGTGGGGTGTTCCCGGTCTGCAGTGGTCAGTATCTATCAAAAGTGGTCGAAGGAACGGACGGACGGATGGACGGACGGACAGACAGACAGACAGACAGAGCTGTGCCCCTTCAAATGTTCCCTAATTATATTTCAAGATGGATATATCATAAGGGACATAAAATATGACTTCTAAAAAAATGGTCTAGTTCCACAATATGTAAACAATTTTCAATTAAAAGAAAAACACAAACAAAAAGATCCACAATCCTATACAAGTGTCTTATTATGCAGCATACGAATTAAATGTTTTGCAATTGTAGAGTAAAATGTAGTAATTTCTTTAAAAAAATAAAAAAACAACCTTACTGACCCCAAACTTTTAAAGTGTATGGTCACATGATAAAAGTATACACAGTTTTCTAGAATGGGGGGAGTTTTTGATTGAGTTCTGATTGTTTCAATATTATTTTTCACACTCAGTTTTCTCTGAATCTGAGCATAGTTGAGCCAAACTCATGTGTCACAGGGCAGATCATCATCTAAGAGACCCAATTTCAGTCATAACTAAATTTTGACCACATGTGTAGGTACTGTTGTTTACCTCTATATAGCAGTATAGCACAAAAACACAACAGCATGTCTGTAAAAGTACAATTGTGTATACCTGCCAATTCCTTCAGTCGGTCCAGTGTGGGAAGTATGGGAGGACTCCTCTGCTGTAGAAAGAAGACTACCATGACCGTTAAAGAGAAGTTGGTGATCCAGGCTCCTGGAATACTGCTTGTGATGCTATGAACCCGAGCCCAGCACCGAACACTGAACACCAGATGCCGTACACGAGGATCCAGCTGCCCATAGAGAAACAACAGTTCTGAACTCTTCATCGCCACCCTGAGAAAACCAAGAAATCAAAATTGACGGTTCTTTTTTTTTGCAGTATTTATTATTAATGATTTATCCGTGCATTTTTTTAAAATTCATGAACCCTCATAATCTTTGAATCAACACAACTTTCCCTTCCTCTTGCAGAGACTTCGTTTCTCTGATGACGAGTTTAAGGGCACGAGCCACGAGGGCGAGACAACGTGTGACTCACATGACATCACAGCCATGGCAAACAGCAACGATCCAGTCAATTCCAAATAGGGCTGGTCCGAATACCATTTTTTAAGCTTTGAAGCTTCAGTAATAATCAACATTGAATATTCAGAGAGAAGGGGCTGAACATTCAATAAAAGCAGGAATCTCGAGAAGCGGCACGCCACATGCAGGCAGGGCTTATATGCTCCGAGAACAGACACTGTAGTGATACAAAACACACAGGTCTGTTACGTCCCAGTTTAGATATATTATAGTAGTAAAAATCCTTTAGTCAGTTAGAAAACAGATTAACCAGTACAATTAAAAACTGAACGTGCAGTGTGAGCCGAACGAGAGTCAGATTTCATTCATCACGAGAGTGTGGAGCTCAAACAGTAGAGCTCAAAAAACAGTACAAGAGCTCATACAAAACAGTAGGGTCATGGGTTCGATTCCCAGGGAAAGCAAGAACTGACCAAATGCAAAATGTGTATCTTGAATGCAATGCAAGTCGCTTTGGATAAAAGCGTCGGCCAAATGCGTAAATGTAAATGTAATGACAAGATGACACGGAAGATTTGGTTTCAAAGCTAAATGTAAAAGCGCCTATTTAAGAGAGTTTGTCATTGTACTGTTTTGTTGTTGTGTTTTTCATTAAGAATAATAGGCTAATGAACCCACAATTCAAGCAACCCATCCCCGAATTGGCAAACCGAAAGTAAACTGCACACGGCTGCATTCGTTCACAGCCGCTCAGTGCACAAGTGCTGTAATGTGACGGTGAGGGAAAATTCTCTCACGTCACATCCCTAACAGGTAAAAAGGTCATACATTTTGATTCTATTATTCTATTTTCCACAATGTCAAACCAACGCAGCTTAACCCTAAATGTAAGCTCAGGCATGCGCTTCTTCCATATGAGCTCATGCAGTTGTGTGCTCTAGACAGAGAATACTCCATTGCAGGGAACACTAAGAAGCAGCAAATATATGTATTAAGTGTAACGAGGTTGGGCTCCTATTCAACTGTCCATTCTATTAAAAACTGCTAGGCTATAAAACATTGTAAAAAAGAAAAAAAAAAAAGAGTATTGTATTTTGCCAGATTTTATAGGGTAAACATATGCAGGCGCGAATGAGAACCGTGTTGAGGGCGGTGCCAGGTGTGCGGAAAATAAATAAATATTTGAATCCCAAAATTGAAAATCGAATACCAGCCCATCTAACAAATATTCAAATATTCTGGTCCAGCCCTAATTCCAAATGGCCAAAATCAAATCCCACCCTACATTTTTTCGCTTGTATATACGACAATAGGAAAGAAAACACTATTGCAACTTCTGTTTCTTGTCAAATTTAAGGTGGTGTTCAAGGAAACCAAAAATGATAAAAAATATGCAAATAATTATATTTTGCAGTTCTATCTGGTGTCACTAGGGGTGCACACACAGCACTTTCAAATGAAAAAGAAATATTTAACACAAATAAACAAAAACCTTTAATAATAACAACAATAAATGCATTTCATGTTCATAAGTCCCTCTGTACACAATAGATTGTTCTTTGTCCTGTGTGCTTATGCCCAACACCATAAATCATTCAAGGACCAATACATTTCTAGGTTTCTCATTATGCATATATGGGCGTACAATATACAAATCAGGGAATACCCCTCTCTAACCCACAGGGGACACAGTACAACAAAAAAGAGCTGAGCAGGTTTCTGTGCATTACCGGTGTGTCACCTTCTAAAAGGAAGCTTCAGGGTGGTGACATTTGTTTTGGGGAAGTGTGAATAGGAGTGAGAAAATAAACAGACAACCCTTAATGCCAACATAACATGCATAAGCAGACAGCACATAAATAAATAGAATTACCTGTTGTTGGCAGTGAGATCACACTGAAAGCCAGAGGGTTGGTGAGAAAAGCGGACAAGAGGACATCGAGCTTGGAGAATGTTCTGGACTCCCACACATCCAGGGCCGAACTGGTCTACGCATTTCCCAATGACTGAGAGGATGCTCTGGGTCACAGCCCGCTCTGAGGCCCCTCTCTTCACCTGGTACTCCAGAGACAGTCCTGAGGCCTGTTTAAAACACGACAGCATAATATGAACAAATTGCTATCGTTCCAAAGGAAAATGTCATTGATATTGCTCCAACGAAAGCTCATAAAATGGGGTCGGAAGAAAAAAACTAACACTTTATTTTAAGGTGACATAGTTACACATTACTACATGTACTTACTAAAGTAATAACAGTAAATTATGCATAATTACAAGTTACTAACCTTAAACCAAACCCAAACCGTAACTCTATAGTAAGTACATGTTGACATGTAGTTAATTAATATTAGTCTGGACTTATTCGAGTAAGTACAATTTAAGTGTAGCAAAAAAAAAAAAAAAAGGTTTCCACTGAAATACTTCAAGTATTTTGCATTTTAAAACAAATACTTAAATGAACAAAAGGGTTAGTTCACCCAAAAAAAATTATTCTGCCATCATTTCCTCATCTTTGTCATTTCAAAACGACATGACTTACTTTCGTTTGCAGAACACAAGATATTTTGAGAAGAATCTCCATGTTTTTTATCACTAACTGTTGGTAAACTAATTCTAAAACCTAATATATAATAACTATTTGGTTACCAACATTCATAATATCTTATTTTGTGTTCCCTGGAAGAAAAAGTCATATAGAGGTTTTGAATGACATGAATGAATGACGTAAATAATGGCAGGATTTTCAATTCTAGATTACCTTTTCCTTTTCGATTAAATCTACTTAACCTAAGCCCACATCGCTGACCTTTTTCTGGCTTGTTGCATAGATGCCATCGAGGTCCAAAATCATGTCGACATCACAGCCCAGTTTGCCGAAGCTGTTGACAGTGGAGCCAAAAGGCCTGATGATGCATTCTGGGAAATATGCTCCAGCAATGTCTCCAAGCAGAGAACAAACGAGGAAGCGCAGACTGACGTTCTCTTCTGTGAGCTGTAAGGCCTCTGTCAGACATTGCAGTTGCTCATCTACCTGTGGAAGAAATTAAGAGTAGATGCTTGTTTGTCTTTAGATCTGAAGCACCAACAAGCAAACATAACATTTCAATTAAAATAAAGTAAATGCTGAAAACCTCAGCATCTCCCATTCCAATTTTAACCCTCTTCCATTAGCCTAATAATTTGTCTAGGTTAAAAAAAAGACTTACACTGTCCTTTTCCAAGAGCAGTTTGGTGATGTCGCCAATGGATGGAGGGGATTGCTCTTGGAAATTTGGCATGGGTTGGTTGTTCGACTGACTGCCTGGCCATTTTAATGACAGCAGACGAGATTTGAAAGGCACAGCAGCTTCATGTTCAACAGCTGGTATGTTAGTGCTCGCCCTCAATGAGGCGATGCTCTCTTTACTGGAGAATTCAACTACTGCACATGCTCCCTACAGACACAGAATCAGATCATACATACAAATATTCAGTCAAATTTCGATCTTTGTGATCAAACATTACATGGCTGTCCAGATCTAGATATTAAATTACTTAATGTATTTTGCCCACACTTACATAACTACTGTAGAAGAAATGTTTGTTGATTGTCCCGTGTTTAGACAGGTAATCTAAAAACTTCTTTTCGTTGAACCTAGGCGGACAGCTGATCAAGACCGATCTTTCCGCTTGTTCTCTTCTCTCCTCCTGGATTGCTATAAATGTTTTATTCTCATTGGCTTTCGTGACTAAAACAAAAGTGAAGCAAGTGGAAAGAAGCTTTGAATTAGTGTGGTGTGATTATGCACATGTCATTTGCATCCCGAGAAGACAACTTGGTATTTCTTTTTAACATAAAATGACAGATGAAAGCATGAATATGTTTTACAGCGGAAATTCTCGAGATCATTTGATAAATGTCATGCCTAACGTTACATATCTACAGAGAATCAATGTTACCGGCTTTCGCACTTTCGTGCCCTTTGATTGCTGATATAGTTGAAGTGAGTCTTCTTTGAGTTTGAGGTTCCAATCCTTGATAAAATCTATCAAACCCCCTTAAACTCCTGAATCGTAACCTACACACGCCAAAGGAGGCCGCCATTGTTGATTTGAGATGGGCGCATGCGTAGAAACTGGCACTACGGTGGCTATGAGTGGACATACAATGCTGCGTTGCGAGTTTGGAAAACCCCGAAATATCCCAGACAGGAGATTGCCAAATTTGTAAATACCTTCTTGAAAATATTGTTAGAGATTTGTATTAATTCCTGTGACTCGAACATGTCAAATTTGTTCACCAAAAGATTTGCTCACTGATTCGTTAAGTGATCCTTGCTGCAAGTTTACAAATTCTGGTTTGGGCTGCCAACTTCAGCAAAGGAAAAAAAAGACAGTAGCTTATAAAGATCACTGAAAATATTTGTACTTTACCCAGAGGTGGGTAGAGAGCCCAAAAACTGTACTGAAGTAAAAGTACAAGTTCTTATAGAAATGTTTACAAATATATATTTAGTAAAAGTACTAATCTGAATAGTTACTTGAGTAAGAGTAAAAAAATATCCAATGAAAGAACTACTCAAGTAGCTAATTACTAGTTACTTTGTATAATATATAGCCTATATAACAACAATACAATAACATATTCATATTTAGATAGATAGGCTATTGAATTTAAATTGTTATCATAATTAGATTTCTTTGCAACAAACACAGAAGAGACAAGCATTGTTTCTGGCATCTGTAGCACAAAAATCATTGCACATCCTTTGCGTTGTATAATATTAATATTTTGGATTATTAGACAATGTTGAAATAAAGTGAACCTGCAGGGTTTTGCGTTCAAAGGCATGTAAAGGGAACTAGTGATTTGGGTTGTAGCCTATGTAAACTCAGGAATAAGCAGGAATTTGAACACTCTAGAGATTAACTCTGGGTTAGTTTTGGTTGGCCAGTTCATAGAGTTTGGTAATTCATATTGCGTAGTAAACCAAGAAGAACATTGTTGTCCCGACTCTTATTTGTGTTATTTGAACAGTATTTAAAAGATTTTCCGTAAGTTGAATACAATAGGCGGTCTGCTGGAAGTTAGTTATTTTACTTTATAATGTGTTAAATATGGATATTTTTTCTTACACAAACCCATCGCTTCACTTCAGAAGCCCTTTATTCACCCCCTGCACTTTTATAATGTATATGGATGGATGCACTTTCATGGGCTTCAAATTTCACCATCCACTGTCATTATAAAGCTTGGAAGACTTTTTAAAATAACTCTGATTGGATTTGTGTGAAAGAAGAATGTCATATACACCTAGGATGACTTGAGGGTGAGCAAATTATGGGGTAATTTTCATTTTTGGGTGAACTATCCCTTTAACTGTGTCTAATGCTGCCTTCACGTGCTATCGGAAATGTTGTACTTCCCACTTCTGTTCATGTACAGTTTTTTAAAGCTGCACTATGTAACTTTTCTGTCCGCTAGAGGTCACCTGTTCAAAACAAACATGATGACGTTTGAGCGCAGAATCTTGGGACATGTGGTCTTCACCTCACAGCCGATGGAAAAGAATCGGGATAGGACTCATGTTCATGGATGTGATTATTAACGTTACTGTAGTATGAAGCAGAGCAGGACCGAGTGTAGTGGAGCTGAGCAAGGCCGCTGGAGCGATTGTTAATAAGAAGAACGCAACACACCCCTCGCGAGCAGCGGGAATTTTATTATGCTATGACACCTGTTCACACTGCAGTGAGAGTAACGTTAAAGCGTTTCTGCAAAATAAAACCGGAAACCGAGGGTTACACAGATATGCCGCCATTGACAGACGACTCCCTCACACGTCCCGGTTCCTTGGGTAAAATAGCAATTTTCTCACGATTTACCTAGCCTATAGAAAATAAGGCACACCCGAGATGCGTTGTAGGCTGTGGACCTTTGAAATCATCTGAAATCATTTGGTGAAGTGATATGGACATGTAATGCGGTCACAACCTGCCTGGAACTACTTTAGACATGTGTTTCCCTGAAAATAATAATTGCACCAGTGTTGGGGGTAACGCATTAAATAAAGTGAGTTATATACGCAGATTAAATTTTTTCAAGTAATTAGTAAAGTAATACATTACTTTTACATTTACAACAAAATTTCTGTTACTTTTTCAAATAAGTAATGGAGGTTTGCCCATGTATTGACATCTGTTCTTATGTTGAGAGAAATCGTGAGTAGGCCTAAGTGCAAAGGCGTTGTGTGCGCTGTGTGAACATGACGCTTGTTCTAGACTAAATGTAAACATGCATTTACTCATCTCACTTGCACAAAAACAGATTCAGTATTCCTCAAAATGGATTTAAAAAAGAAACATTCGAATGAAAACTCATAATATTATGCAAAGCTGCAATAATTAAATAAGTTAACCCAAATATACTTTATGCAATCTCTAATCTCTAATAACCAAAGACTTTGCTGCTGACCGTTGATGATCCAATTCAACCATATGAATAAGTAAAAAGAGTTGAATTCTTCTACAATCCAGAATGGCTGCACAGTTCACAAGCGAGCCCAGCCCAGGTGAGACAAAGTAACGCAAAAGTAACGCAACGTTCCATACAAAGTAATGCAGTTACTTTTTAGGAAGTAACGCAATATTTAGCTACTTTAAAAAATAACTTTTCTCAACACTGAATTGCACACTTGTCAATCAGATTTAAGCATTCAACAGCCTGGTTACATCGTCACAGCATTCGCAGTTCATTAATTCCGTTCATGAACGAGTCAGTGCACGGAAGTGAACGTAAAAGATTAGATTAGATTCATTTAAAACATCGATCCGTTATGAACAAAACGGCACCGATTGTGCCATATCAGCTGTATTTACTACTTTTGAGATTGAATGAGACCGGCGATCCCAAAAATATATTAATTTGAGTCACTAAAAGATTCGGTTAGTTTTAGTTATTATTTTGCAAGTTTACAAGTAGTTAGGTAGGCCTACATCGTTCACGAACGAGTCAGAATGAAAGTTAAGGAAAACGTTTTAACCTCATATATCAAAGGAGATCACACGTGGGTGTTTTTATACCATCATACGTGCATGCTTATGTTTTTCTTTGCCACCACGAGATTGTTAAGAGGTACAACTCTTGAACAAGTGAATCATGAAGATGAAAGCAAATTACATCCTTAAATTTTCCACGGAACATTCTGATAGGGGACTGTGGCAGAAATATGTGACCTCTCAATGAGAAAATACCTCTCTGAAAAGAGAAAACGAAACCGCAGTTGACGTATATGCGCAGAGCGGAGGCGCAGCTCATATTCCTCTTATCTATCCGAGCGTCAGTCTGTTAGAGCTTCAGTGGGAACTATGGACAATCAGTGAGCATGTGCACTGCTGTGATCACCCTGACCGAAAGGTAGGCAAACGGCTGCTTTTTATACATATTATATCGTTTTGTTTTTCGTGTATTACATGTGTAGCCTACAATATATTTCGAACCGCTGCATTACTATTATCATCACGATATGAAAATATACACTGGATTAGCCTATTGGCAGTGACTCAAGTTGCCTAATTTCTTATCTGAGTATTAAAGTGTTTTAATTAGTAATTCTGCATGACGCTTGTCAGAATGTTTCAGCACCGTATTTTGGGGGAATTTGGGCTTGTGGGGGTCTCCCAAAACAGACGGTCAACTTCACGATTTAGGTCGTTTGTGCTGAAGGACCTTGTTTCAATGAAAAAGTTTTGGTAACACTTTACTTGAAGCCTTTATGTGTGCATTCTAAAAGTATTTTAGTGCATAAATTATGCCTTGTAATGCGTATTGAAGGCTATGTTCTCATGAATAATTGTAATTATTATACACATTAAAGTATAATGCATTAAAACGTGACAAACAACCAATTTCAGATGTAACAAAGAATCTGTGAATATTATAATTCATTTTAACTTTGGTTACAATTATTTATGAAAAGATATGCATTATGAATACCTTTATAATGTTTAGATTAGATTAGATTAGATTCAACTTTATTGTCATTACACAAGTACAAGTACAAGGCAACGTATCCTTAATGTATTATGATAAAGGCTTTAAGTAAAGTGTTACCAAAGTATTTGCTGGCATTTGTTTTGAAAAAGAAACCCCATCTTGGGGTTTCCCACCCCCTGTAAACCACCCCTCACTTGCAGGCAAGATAGAGCAAGTGTGCTGATCAGGAAACACCTGACCACACTGTACACATACATACAACATGAATGCATGCATTTAATTACATAAGTTCTTGTAATGATCAAACATTCTTGTTCTAGAATTCAAACAAGGATGGAGTACAAGAATGAAAATGCTGGTATAGAACTGCTTCTTGCTCACATGAACATTGAAGACTTCATCCAAGAGGCAGAACATTTCTACTGTGTTGACGAGGTGGTGGAATCGGGGGTCTCATTTGAGGAAAGTTTCTCGCAAGAAGACATGGACGAGAATGAGGAAACGCCACACGATCTAATCACTCATGCGCAAAATCCTGGAAAGGTCCGATATGGGACAGCATCCGACCTCCTGGACTTTGTCAATATGGTCTCAAACACACCATCCTCCTCTCTTTTAGAGATGGGTGAAGAAATGGGTGTTCTGCTTAAAAAGGTAAGCTCTATTGATGGTTATTTTGATTATAACATACAGATCCATAACATATACAGCTGAACTATACAGTTCAAGGTTACATAATTATTTAAGGGAATGCATTTAAAATGTCTTTACACTGTTGGCTTAAAGGGAGAGTTCATTTTTGGGTGAACTATCCCTTTAATTAAAGCAAGCTTATTTGTTAATACTTTGTGTAAAGGAGTGTTTATACTTGTCATAGCCTGCCTCTCATAAACGCCCTGCTTTGTTCCTACAGACAGACATGGTCATCAAGGAGGGGCATTATCGCATTGACTTGGACGTTCTTCTGTTTCCGTGGAAACTGACCTACAAGCCCCTAGGCCCTGGACATGTTCCCAAAGGCTCATTTGGGAAGGTCCATCTGGCTCAGGACACCAAAACTCGGAAGCGAATGGCATGCAAACTAGTAAGTTCAGGAATGCAGATACTGTTTGTTTCAGGAATTTAAAAAAAAATTCTTGGCAAAAGTAGTTGTTTTCACTCCACTGTCTGGAAATCTATGTTCTTTTATGACTAAGCAAAAACATATTTTGTACTGCTTGTTCAAAAATAGTACATGTTGAAAACAATTTAATAAGCACAACAAAAGAATTTCAAGCATACATTTGTGAAGTAAACATAATTCTCATATGGAAACTAACACAGATGGCACACGTGATAGTGAATGATGTGTCCTTGTGACAATCTTATGCCAAGCATGTAAGATCACAAGGATTTATGAACAATGGGGAACAAAAATGACTCTGAAAAGAGAAACACGCGTTGTGGAACTCGTTATATTCAAATGAGGAAGAGAACATTTGGGAAATAACACAGTTTCTCTAAAATGTTCAGAGGGTCAGTCTGCAGTCTGTTCTGTTTGAACAGAAACTGAGAATGGCTGTAACGTACACAGGAAGCTGACAGGAACGCCCCCGTGGAAACATGCAGCCCACAGAGACGGTGTCTAACTGCGTGGCAGAGTGCAGATGTCTAGTGGGAGAAGTTGTTTCAGTCTTGTGGTCAATATATAGTCGGCATGAAATAGAAGTTGCGATTGTTTTTTCTTTCCTATTGTGACGTACATCCAAGTGATATGGCTTCTCACACAAGAAAGAAAATAGGACGGGACTTGGTCCATTTTGGATTTGGTCCATTTTGCGATTGCTGCAATCTCATGTAAGTGAACACATCTTCAGAGAAGAGAAGAGCTGTTGTTGCAAGAGGGAGGGGAAGTTATTTGGATCAAAGATTATGACATGACAGGAAGATAATGATGTGTCATGAAATAAAGATTGTCAGTTTCATGGGCGTCGGAAGCAAAAAAAATGTGGGTAGGTCCTTTCCCGGAAAAAATTGTACTGGAGTAGATGCCATTTACATTAAGTACAAATATATTGCCTTGCTTACTAAACGTCTGGTTGGGCCAGACAAAATTATTGAAAAAAACTGAATCATGTACAGCAACAAGAGTGTAGAGGTTAGGCGCATGGCATCAAGTTTTGACACAAATCGACCCAAGGTTCGAATCCGCCTTTTGCCAAACTCGCTCTACTCCCTTTTCCCATCACATATCAGATCGGAAAGGCATTTATTTTCAATATAAATGAAGAAAGTATTAGAAAAGTGAAAATAAAGCATCTAACGTGTTTAATAATAAGTGTTTATCAGTTAGGGGTAGGTGAACAGACGATAAAAGTGGGTGGGTCCAATATCATTGGTCTTAAAAAGTGGGTGGGTCTCGTCCCACCCACATAGAATGGTTACGACGCCCATGTTCAGTTTTGATTTCAGGCTGACTTTAACAGGGTGTTGCTGAATCAAAATCATCCTTTTAATGTGGCCTTTAAAGTTTTGATTATGGATGCAAGCTCATGTACTTGTACTTGTACTTGTAAAAATACCCCCGATACCAAAGACCGATACCTTGCGTCACGTAACTGACATAGTTTTCCGTGCACAAAGGCACCGGCGGCAGCGGCAGACACAATGTCAGCCTCACGGGTGTGGAAAAACTTCTAAATTAATGGCAACAACCTACACATTGCGAACTGCATGCTATTTTTTTATTACTGAAATGTGTGATAATTCGAGTAATAATAAATAAGCTGTCCTACATTCATTAGTCTCAGTGTGTTGTGCTTGGAAAACGTCTCAGGTTATGACTATAACCCTTGTTCCCTGAGAAAGGGAACAAGAACTGCGTCCAAGACACTTTGGGGGAGAGTCCCTAAAGTGTCTTGGACGCAGTTCGCGTTCCCTCGAAAGGGAACATGGAAAGATTCAAGCATTTAACAGCCCCGTAGAATAAGAATATAATAATAAACAGATAAAACAGGAAAATATATAAGAAGCCAGGTGAATATATAAAATTGTAACTACTAGTAATTCAGTACTTTCGAAATTGGTGTGGAAGTGTGGTTCTTATGGGGAAATGTGTCGATCAGCGGTGCCCAATCCTGTTCCTGGAGATTAACCTTCCTTGCAAAGTTCTGCTCCAACCCTGATCAAACACCACTTAAGTTGAATCTGAACTCTGTAGGTACGTAGATCTCCAGGAACAGGATTGGCCACCCGTGGTATAGATCATAGATGGGTAGACGGAACATAAATTCCAGTTTGGGTTCTACCTTCTCTAAGTCATCTGTATTTTGTCCATATATCAAATTCTTTGCATAAATGTATGCTTAAATCTTTTTATGCGTTTTAGTATACGTTTTTGGTGCACCTCCATACGGTCTGAAATAACTTGAGTGTACTTTCTCTCCAGATTCCTGTGGAACATTTCAAGCCTGCAGATGTGGAAATCCAAGCCCGGTTCCGACACGAGAACATAGCAGAGCTGTATGGGGCATTGCTGTGGGAGCAGACAGTGCATTTGTTCATGGAAGCGGGCGAAGGGGGCTCAGTTCTGGAGAAGCTGGAAAGCTGTGGTCCAATGAGAGAGTTCGAGATCATCTGGGTCTCCCAGCAGGTTCTGCGAGGCCTGGAGTACCTGCACTCTCACAAAATTATACACCACGACATCAAACGTAAGAGCTTTGGATTGCATCATAACGTTTTTTTTTTCCTGAAATATCACTGCAGTTTCCTACCGAACCATGTTGGATCAGCTGCTCTGAATTAAAATGGTTCAAAACATATTTCAAAAGCAGGGTCAAAAGCAGTTCAGTACTTTTTCCACTGCAACCACAAGCAGCAAAAAACACTGTTATTTCCCTCCTAAATGCAACAAGAGGTGCTCTGTAAGCAAGTCAGATAAGGACTATGCGGTCAAGAAAGGTATTCTGCTTATTTGACGGAACTTAAAACGAGGCCACTGGGAGGAAGCGGCAGTGTTAAATGATTGACAGGATTGGCCACAAGCAGGAGAAGTGTTTACTTTTTTTAGTGTTTTTAGTGCCCTACAAAGATGAGGAACATGACAATTTAATATGGTGGGGTTGTGGCGGACAACATTCTGCAGCTGTTTAGTCATACGCAGAAGCCAATCAGTGCTGCAGCTCATGACTTCTCAGGCATCTGGAATTTCCAGTCAGGACAGCGAGAGGAGGAAGACAGACAGATGGGATTACTCAAATGTATTACTTTCAGGGGCTTATTCAACAGGCCATCCGTCTGCTTTCAAATTTCAGTAAGACTGAGAGGGTAACGTGAAGAGATTTTCAGTGAAACGAGTGACCAATCACAGTTGCCTGCTTTGTGGTTTTAAGGGTTGGCTTCTTGACATTTGGCTTGGAGAGGAAACGTGTTATTTTAAGTAGTGTCAAGTATGAAGGGAGAGCAAGAAAAGGGGGTTTTGAGACTTCTGGTGATCTGTTTTTCAATCCCCCCCATGAGTAATGACCTTACTCTGCTTCTGGAAAACAACACCTTGCTACTTGTCTGCTGCAGCACATACACAAACTGAACAACCTCAATTTGGTTGCAATGTAGACATGAATTAAATTCTCTTTTTGTCCCTGCAGCCAGTAATATTGTGTTGATGTCCGCCAAAGCCGTGCTGGTGGATTTTGGTCTTACAGTACAGATGAAGGATGATGTGTATGTCCCTCGGGACCTACGTGGCACAGAGGTGAGTGTGTTTGAGGTCACTTTGCACACTTGAATTTGTCCATACTTGGTCTGTCACTGTGTCGTGACTAAATGTTAGTTTTAAGCTGAGTCTATATTTAGAAACGATGCAGAATTTGGCAGTTCCTGATTATGCTGGTGGCAGACGTCTTTTAGAAAGTCACTGAATAAATGTTATCTTATGGTATGTACATTTTTTAAATAGTCAAAGGGCAACTGAAAGGAGATCTAAAAAACTAGAAGGCACACACAGAGAGATGCACTTATCCCCCCCTAGTAGCTGACATTCTGTTCCCTAACAAACTCTGGGAAAGGCCCAAAACGACCCAAACACATGCACATTAGCACACTGAGGAGTGTTGACTTTTTGCCCCAATTGGAAAGTCCAGCATGCCTTGAAGATTCCCACCATAGAATAATAAAGTTGTTTACTACCAGGCAGTACAGTGAGCAGTTTGCCAGATGTTCACTAGAACATTTACCTATTCCATCACAAGTTGTTTTTCATATTTATAATATTCAGAGAAGAAAAACAGCCAGTCCAGTCCAGTATTCAATGCACAAAACTGCATTACTAAAACAAGAAAAGCTGTTGCGAATTTAGTTAAAAACCTTGCTTTTCCTTCTGTACAGATGTACATGAGTCCAGAGCTGGTGCTGTGTCGAGGGCACAACACAAAGACGGACATCTACAGTCTGGGAACCACAATCATACATATGCAGAGTGGCAGTCCTCCATGGGTTAGGAGATATCCCCGAACAGCTTACCCCTCGTATCTCTACATAGTGAGTGTGCTTTTTCGATTTGATTGTGGTGCTTCAGAATGCTTACTCTTTTGATTATATTTAGTTTGTATTTATTTTACTGCACTAGTATAGGGAGAGTCCCTAAACGTGGCGACACCTCACCATATGAAAAACCGACTATATGCATTAACCACAAAGCAAAACCCAGAAATGCCATGCAGGCTGATGTCATAACTTCATGACATAAAGGCCTCTGTTAGCAAAGCTTATCTCATGCTAATTCATAATAGTTTTCGTTTTCCCACCATTTAAACCACTGTAAAGGATGCTAATCCTGTATAATTTTAATAATAATGATAACAATTTGGAATATCATTTATAGTATTTTTCTTGATTCGTTTTTTGTTTTATTCTCTATTAGTTTTCCTTTTTATTTATTTGTTGTTACGTTTAAACTACTATCAGCAAAGGATGCTAATTATGCATAATTTTAATAAGAATTATAATGATTCTGTATTATATTATTCAGTCTTTTTTCTTTATTAGTTGTTTTTTCCTTTATTAGTTTCCTTTAGCAAAGGATGCTAATTATGTATAATTTTAATAATTATAATAATTCTTTATACATTTTATTTCCTTAACCATAAACTATAAAATACGGGATCACAAGTTATAACTTGTGATTGCAAGTTCTGCTTTCCATTCCAAACTATTTGTAAATAACTCTTTCATTAAAAAAAATATTTTCTGCAGTTTATCAGCAGTTTAAGCTTCCTCTATGTTTTGCAGATTATTTTAACAGTGGCAGTTTTGCATGTTTTACTTTAAGAGCTGCTCATGTAATGGAAGGAGACTAAAAGCTGGCAGCGTTCAGCATTTGTGTAGCAAGTCCAACTGGTTTCAGTTCCCTGTTCCCATACTACACTTCCTTTTCATGTAATTGATGTAAATTCATGCACAGTGTCTTTTTGCATGAGGTTGCGTGCGAATGCATCTGTGTCCCCATTGATTTTCACCTGGGGTTGCCGGGTAAGACCGGCCATTTCATTGGGGTGGCAAAAATTAGAAAAGAAAAATCCGGCTTCAAATCTACAGAAAATGACTTAATATCTAACTGTGACCGTGCATGGAATTGTCTTTTTCATTGATAGTAGGCTATTAGTTTTCCTGATTTTCGTTAACGATAATAACCTTGGTACTCATTGAAATTTCAAGAGTGAAACCAGCATTCAAACGTGAGAGTGAATCCTTTATAATTGTTTGCGTACAGAACAGTATCTGTGTTTAGAAGTATCTTCTAAAATTTTATTCGTTGATGAATTAACGCGTTTTTGCATAACACTGCACTACTTTTCCATTGTTTCTCAATGTAAATACATGGTAGGCGGATATGTTTGACCATTGATCTTGTGTCTTTTGCATCTCTTCAACGTTTTTTTTTTCCATTCCACTGCCCACATCTCGTGTTTGTTAATGCAAAAACGAGTTCTGTGTGAATGGAAAGCAGTGTTGCCATGTTCCTTATTATAGGCATTTTCGGCTTGTTATTTTTTCAATATTGTTAAGCGGTGAAGTGACAACTTAGTTCAGTTGGAGTGTGTACGTGGCATTTGTGCCAGTGTCATAGTTGAGCCGAGAAAAGTCAGCTGTTTATGCTGTCAAAATGTCAACAGCCAAGCTTCATATCAGGGGTGGCACTTGCCACCATGTATAGCTACGCCCCTGATTTTCACAATCTCTGTTTGCAGATCCACAAACAGGCCCCTCCTCTGGAGGACATACCTGAAAGCTGCAGCCCCGCGATGCGCAGGCTCCTGGAGCATGCGCTCGATAGGGTCCCCACACGGAGGAGCTCTGCCACGGAATTACTGAACGAGGAGGCCCTCCATCCATCTCGGGAAGACCAGCCACGCTGTTGGAGTCTGGACTCTGCGCTGGAGGAGGGCACTCACCCACTGCTGCGACAGCACAGTCAGCCTTCAGACAGCACTCAAGGTATGTCACACAACACACACCTACAATATCTCATGTCAAATTCATTTAATTGCATGCTTTAGATCCTGTACTCTTGTATTCGCAGAATCTTCTTTGTACACTGAGGATTCTGGGCACTCTAAGAAGAAAGGTTCCCTCTATATAGATCTGGGCGCCTTGGCTGGCTACTACAATCTGGTTAGAGGGCCACCATCCAATGAATATGGCTAATACGGTGAATTATTCCTGAGGACCAGTGGGGTACTTGTATAGTCTGCATTCATATACATACAGAAATGCATGGATGCATCAGTTCAGTGGAGCCAAACTCTCCCACAAGAGGATTCCGCATATATGGTGTCCTAAATGAGGACAGTGTGCGCCAAGTGGACATTGAGCTGTCCAATTAGAGATGGATGTTTTTGAAATGCAAGAGACATTCAAGACTTTTTGAAGAGAAGAAAGAACTGTGGTTTGTATTGTTTGATGAACAGTTTGTGAGGTTTTGTTAATGCAGTTCCTTGTCTGTGCTTTAAAGGCATGAATATAATGTTGTATATAAAATACATACTAGTAGGGATGCACCCATATTAAATCTATACACTATTTTGTTTAAAAATAAATGTATGCATCACAACATTATAACTTGCAGTATAAAAATGCATCTCTAATGTTGGCCGATAAACAATATGGGGTTGATATATTGTGCATGCCAAATACTTTCTGCTTTATACATAAATACTGTAATTGCAAAGCTTTTGCTAGATGCATTGATTATGTATTCTATATCTGATCACATAAGGGCGGGCCTTAATGAGAGTAAAGACTGATGTCAAAGATGCATGAATATTCATGCAAATGATTATTATACTAGATTATCACTGCCAACTGCAGAATGTTTTTATTATTATTTTGACCATAGCAGTGCTATGTTAAGAATGTATGCATCTCCAGTGAATAACAAAGGCAGGCCTGTGTTATCTGAATGTATAAATGTGTTCTGACCTACATTTTTAGTTTTTTTTTTTTGTGAAATATGAATCATGATGTGTATTAGTCTACTTAGAATCAGTAAATGATTTCTGTTTAATTTATGTTTTGCAATCCGAGTGCCTTGTCTTTAGCTTTATCTGAGTTCCCTGGATAATACATCCATTGTAAAAATAAGAAATGGCAAAAAAAAAAAGGACACTACACCAATATTTTTCTTCCAGAAATTGTTTTCATATGATACTGAAAATCATCTCAGGTTGATATTCCCATGGAATGTGTTTTTGTTGAATAGTTGCAATGCAAGACAATGAAACATGCACTCGGACAAAAATGTAATAGAGTGTTCAGATCCTCCCAGCAATGTTTCAAATGAATGTTCATAAAAGTGACTCAATAAATATTTGATGTGACTGCAATTTTTACTGTCTATGCATCTGTGAAAAAGTGAAAAAGATTGCTTGTTTTTATTTGCTAAAATCAGCGTGATTTTTAGCCTTTCATGTGCTGATTCCTAATATGCCAATATACTATACTTGTGATTATTTTAAGGTTGTGATTTCAGATAACCAAAAAATACATTATGGCTGTTTCAAGCAATAAGCAGTTCTTCAGAAGTCTCTTAGTCACTCTGGAAAGACCAGATAAGTAACACCTATAAGGCTAGGACTGCTCTCTGTTTTTACTGGGGGAAGTTATATAGAATAAATGTTCTAAAAAATATGAATAGTGTGTGATTCATCACTGTGCGAAAGGTATTACTGAGTGTTGATCTTGACCCCGTTTTTAATTCTATAAGTGCAAAATAGAAATGTTGATTGCTGATAATGATAAGATATGTCATTTAGTGGGCAAGTTCAAACACTTTTTGGGTGACTGAACATTTTGTGTGCTGAAAGTTCACAAAATAATCTAAACTCAATGACTTTCAGGACGGAAAACATAAAGGGGTTCTGGGGTTTCTGATCAAAATAAGCATTTGAAAATCATACAAATTTAGCAAAACAATATATTGTATATAATTCTTGCACACCCCATCCAATGAAACAATTGAATCAGAATTTATTATTCAAAATTGGCCCCAAAAAAATCGTCTCCTTGCAAATGAGGAGAACAACAAAAGCAGTTAAGTCAACAAAAGAACAACAACATATGCTAGATAGAATAGAATAAAAAAGTGTTAGTATTAATGGGTCATGGGTTAAGTTCGGTATATAGGTCATTCTACCAGCAGGGAAAAGTCAATGTAAAGGTTCGTGAAAGTTTTGTGCCTCTTTGGGACACTTTTATTTTTCTCAGATTATGTGAGACTCATTGCTTCATGGGAGTGGCCAGTTTCTGAGCTTCAATAAAGTTGAGATCACACTTTACTATAAGTAACGAAATGATTTCCACGCAGTGACACTGAAATTAAATGTTTTTTTGCGCATGTGTCATTTCTTGAGAAAGAGAGAAGAGCATGGTCAGCAGAGCTCAAGTGAGGAAGCGGGTTTCCCCCTGTCGATAGGTTTCTGCTTTTGAAATGAAAGGTGGAGGGGGTGAGAAAGACTGTATTCCCTGACATTTATAATATACAGTACAGTGAGAGATATTAGACCATAATAAAGGGACAAGAATTTCTACAATGATGCGTCACTCGCAACAATCACTTCCTGCCCTCTAGCGCCCACAGATACAAACATACACACATTTGCTTGTTTTTTTGTTTTTTATCATGAAGGGGACAATAAGTTGACTTTTATTGATTTAAACTAGATCTTACCCTGAGACTTTTTGCAGTTTCGATTTACATTAAGTTATTATTTAACCTTCTATGGTACGGTGTTGCCTCAAGGCAAAATATTTTTAATAAAAATGAAACACCAATTTATTGGTCAAACCTATCTCAGGGAACAAGAACTCTAATCAATGAAAGTGCAAAAAAGTGGTCACATGACCCACAGGGGTCCATTTCGTGCAAATGTCACATGGCTTCATATTTTCTCCAATGAAAAGTGCATTTTCACTCATTTGCGTCCAGTTAATCACCCACCAAAAAATATGAGTCGCCTTCACTGGTAAGTAAATAAGTATTTTCAAGAACTTTATATATCATCACATGTTTTATAGTAAATAACAAAAAACTGTGTGTTGCCTCAAGGCAACATTGTACCATAATGGAATCGCATAAGGCCATACCAGACATAGGTTGGATACAAATATAGTATATTTGTAAGGAAAAGAGCTAGAATTATCTAAATATGTTTGCATTTTTGCATGATTTTGTAATGTATTTATAAGAATAGTAAATCATATACTATAACTGCAAAAATTATGATCTGCACATTTTCTATAGCACTTAAAAAAGGTATAAAACACAACTGCCAGTTGATGAGGGTGAGGATGAGGTGTCATACTGTAATGAGGAAGATGAGGACATAGTGACAGTCTGGCAGGGATAGAGTGAGGGTGAGATCGAAGATGGAGATGAAGATGAAGATGGATATGATAACTTGATATGATGATTTGGTGATACTTGTGTCGCACGATGGTACAGTGTTGCCTGAGAGCAACAACTGAATTTTAATTGTTACTTTTTTATTAAATATGACATTTGTATTGCATAAAAAATGGATAAATGTGTTTGTTCAAGTGTCTGGTTAAAGAAATAGATATTTTTCATAACTATTTCTTTTTTCTACATGAAAATGTTGCATTTTTCAATGTGTCCATTATGGTACAATGTTGCCTTGAGGTAACAAACTTAAAAATAAAAAATAAAAAAATAAAAAGTAGATAAATATGAATTTTTGTATCAATATTGTTATAGTGTCCAATTTTAAGCAGGGAAAACACCACCATTTTTTTTTTCATATTGCGTACTATAGAAATCCCACTGTATAATACAATATATGCAAATTTCTAAGGCCCCTAAATTATCAACATGATTAAACTTTGCTTGAAAACATGTACACTGCCTTCTGTCATCTAATTGATAGATTTTTTTAATAAAAAGTAAAAGGCCTTGTGTAATAGCTAAAACGTGTCTTTTTGCTGTGGAATTTATATTGTGAGTTATATTTCAAGATGAACTCTTAATCAGTCGTTTACAGGATCATCCATACATTTTGAAAAATCATGTTAAAATGTGAGTATCAAATACGATACATAATCAGGCTACATCTGTCATCATCACAATCATTATTGTATTGCATGGGCCACAAAAGCCTTATATATCAAACATGATAGTCAACAAAAAACACATACGCAAACTTTATTTTTAGAATTTAAAAAAAATATTTTGTCAAAAGGATCAATAATCTGTTCCATTTAAAATATATGTGAATTCAGGTTGAATGGGACACCCCCCCCAAAAAACAAACAAACAAACAAACAAACAAACAAACAAACATATATATATATATATATATATATATATATTAAGGGGCAGAATGAAATATGAATAAGAAGAAAAGGAAACTGCAAGGAACAATCAATGGCGTTAAGGTAATAGGATATTTGGTAGATGCTGCGTATACTGTATTGTCATACAATAAAACATGCTGAGATGATTATTAAAGATAGGGTACTGTATTTATGCGGCCAGCAAATAAATGAAATAATTTCCTATAGCGGCACCTTTAGCCTTTCATGTGCTGATTCCTAATATAGCAATATACCATACCTACTGGTGATTATTTTACGGTTGTGATTTCAGATAACCAAAAAATACATTATGGCTGTTTCAAGCAATAAGCAGTTCTTCAGAAGTTTCTTAGTCACTCTGGAAAGACCAGATAAGTATCACCTAAGGCTAGGACTGCTCTCTGTTTTTACTTGGGGGAAGTTATATAGAATAAATGTTCTAAAAAATATGAATAGTGTGTGATTCATCACTGTGCAAAAGGTATTACTGAGTGTTGATCTTGGCCACGTTTTTAAGGCTAAAAGTGCAAAATTTGGGTGACTGAACATTTTGTGTGCTGAAAGACGGAAAACATAAAGGGGTTCTGGGGTTTCTGATCAAAATAAGCATTTGAAAATGGAATCAGAATGTATTATTCAAAATAGACCTATTAACTTTATTCAATTTAAGAAATCATTATATTTAAATTTGAATGATTACAGTAGTAGTTTGAGAGTGTGTGTCGCGACTAGTTTTGGTACACAAGTGATCCTGCACCTACTGTGTGAATATCGTAATAATGACAGTTATTGAGTTGACTGACTATTTTTGTTATTTTGTCCATTGATAATCTAGGATCTCAGCAGTTAGGCCTATAAATAATATGTTGACAAAATGTCCCTTGTAATGTAAAACTATGTAAATTGTAGTCTAGACTTTTATTTGCATAAACCTCTATCCCCGGGTTTCACAGACAAGGCTTAAGCCTCTCAGACTAAAATGCATGTTTGAGCTGCTTTAAAGGGTTAGTTCACCCAAAAATGAAAATTCTGTCATTAATTACTTACCCTCATGTGGTTCGACACCCGTAAGACCTCCGTTCACCTTCGGAACACAAATGAAGATATTTTAGTTGAAATCCGATGGCTCTGAAAGGCCTCCATTGGCACAATGTATACTTTACACTTTCAAGACCCATAAAAGGTACTAAAGACGTCGTTACAAAGTCCATCTCACTACAGTGGTTCTACAATAACTTTATGAAGCGACGAGAATAGTTTTTGTGAGCAAAAAAAACTAAATAACGACTTATATAGTGATGACCGATTTCAAAACACTGCATCATGAAGCTTTGAAGCGTCATGAATCAGTGAGTCGATTAAGTAGTTTGGATCGCCAAAGTCACGTGATTTCAGCAGTTTGGCTGTTTGACACGCAATCCGAATCATGATTCGACTCGCTGATTCATAACGCTTCGAAGCTTGACAGCCGCGAGCCGGGAGGCGAGCTGATCAACTGCGCAGCAGCGAGAAGATCAGCGGCGAATCCAGCTGCGAATCAATCTTGTAGGTCTAGCGAAGAGATGATATCTGCGTCGCTGAAGGAAAATGTATCAATTTGCCTTGGTGATTTGGCCGCTTATATAGCCCGAGACCCCGCTCCTTTCGGCGGGCTCGTTCACCATTGGCTCGTGCGTACCGCACCGTCATTGGTTTGTTTTACTTATCTTTTTGAACCAATCGATGTGCAGTTTACACTGCATTCTTGTATAAAGGCTTCAGAATCGGAGAAAGGAGTTTTCCTCGTAGCGTCTTGGCTTAATAGGCTTAATAAGATGAACGACGCAGTACTTGTGTAGTATCGCAAGGGAACGTGGTGGTGCGATTAGCATTAAGCTTTGTATCAGTAGAAACCTGGTAGTATATTCAAATTATGGTATTTTCCCCCCTCATATCCCCCTGAGACGAGAGAATTATGCATTTTATTTCTGGAAAAAATCCTCAGATGACGCAAATATTGTCATTTTGCGTCATCTGAGGATTTTTTGGCCAGAGGCTAAAGACTACAGCCAGTAGAAGGAGCTGTTCCGCATGTTATCAACCCGCCCACAGGGGAGGGATCTCACTCACAGAATGTGAATGCGCACAGCCGCTCGGATCTGGCATTAATAACGGAGTGGTGCGGAGCAAAGTGAGTGTTTCAACTTTTCAATGAATTCCTATGAAAGTTAAGCTTCCATATGGGATCTGAAAACGCGCCAGACTGTACATGCGCGGTGAATGACTGCCACGCTTACCTCAGCTCAGCTCATCACTGACTCCTGCTGCATTTGTTCTGTTTCTTTCGTTCGGCTCACTCACACTTTATTGAAAAGACATGTTTAGTTTTTAATTGTAGTGTTTATTCTCTAACTGAACAAAATGATTGTATTACTATGAAAATCAAAACGACAGTGGGGGCGGTGTCATGGTGGGCAAGTGATAACCAGTAGCCGTGGCTTTGGGAGTGGCCTCATAGGGCAGCGAAGCAAGTGCATTCTGGGAGTTGTTGTCTTTCATTCACATGAGACAAAAATACATTTTCTGTCTTTTCTCAGTCTAGAAGGCACCAAATTAAAAAATAATTTCACATTTCTACTACATAAATGACCCAGATTAAAAACACGTTCATCTTCCCAGCGCTGTACCCCTTTAAGTAACCTCGGTTGCCTCAGATACAGAACGGGTAGGCCTACTCAGTGCTGCCAGATTGGGATGACGATTTCCAGCCCAAAAGCTCACTAAAACCCGCCTAATGCAAGAAAAAAACACCCAACATTTTAACTGCCAAAGTAATATGATATAATTTTATTGCCATGTCAAACAAGATTGATTAGCACCATTTTATTTCCTTAAAACAAAATAATGACAAAATAAATCAATTTCCCAGGAAAACGGATTAAAACAGGGCAAACACATTCAAATACAGTCATGCATGACTAAAATGTCCAAGTGGAAACTGTCAAAATCACAAAATTAACCGATGACTTTAACCCATGGAAAAACACATGCATCATTTTCAAACGTCAACAGTAAGAATAAACTAATTTAAGTCCAAAAAGTGCCCAAGTGATCGGAATAAACAACGTAGCCTAATTAGCAGGCATTACACACTTATTGCACACACCACAGCCAAAATGTGCACTGATGTCTACAAGCTTACAGCTTTTGTCCAGAAGAGGTCAGTATAAGACTGTTTAAAGCTGCGGGGACTATGATTTGATGCTATTACCCCTTTTCCCACCAGAATGAACCGGGTGCTAGTTCAGAGCCAGTGCCAGATGTTCACAATTATCACAACTCTAGAACGATTTAATGTAGTGATTTGGAAAACAAACTTACCTAAACTTACTTAAGTCTCAAATTACCGGATAAAACAAACAAACAAATAAAAAGTGTGTAGAATTATCATCCTTATTAGCAGTAATATAATATAATTAATATAGCTAATATAATAATACAATATACTTGCTATTATTATTATTATTATAATTATTTGAACATTTTGTAATATTTTATGCATAAAAACTATCATTGTCATTACACTCTAAAAAATGCTAGGTTAAAAACAACCCAAGTTGGGTTGAAAATGGACTAACCCAGCAATTGGGTTGTTTTAACCCAGTGAATGGGTCGTTTTAACCCAGCAAGTTGGGTTAAATGTTTGCTTAAAACAACACAATTGCTGGGTTAGTCCATTTTCAACCCAACTTGGGTTGTTTTTAACCCAGCATTTTTTAGTATAGGCTATTTTATATATCAGTGTAATATTATTGTAACTATGACATTTTAAAATGTAATATCATTATTATCTGTATCATTATTATTATTAGTAATATATTTACAGTATAATATAATATACAATTAATATAATATAATTGTTAGTATTATTATATATCAGAATATTATTTTTAACTAATTTACATTTGAATATTTTCTTATATTTTGTGCATAAAAATGATCATTGTCATTATTGTTGGTAGTATATTTAGAGTATAATAATATAATTGCTAATATTTTTATATATCAGTGTAATATTATTTCAACTAAATTACAATTTAATATTTTGTCCATAAAATGATCAGTATCATTATTATTAGTAGTAATATATTTAGAGTATAATATAATATAATTAACTCAATGACATTTTTATATTTTGCCTGTTGAGCTTTCATGATCCCAGCTGAATCGTTTCATTTGGTGAGACAGTGGGACAGCTCGTCTCCCCCCTTCTAACAGGACTCAGACAGATAGCCTCTGGTGTGGCACCACTAATGTTAGTGTGTGCTACTGTGTACAAAGAGCCATTCTTTACAAACACAGCTATAACCAGAGACGCTCTGTCCTCTAATCTTCCCATCTCCAGACTGTACAAACAGATGATAGTTATTACATTTCATAATTCATAGTCCTTGTCTGTTGAGACACAGTACCCTGCAGTCATGGTGTCCAGAAACATGTGCTTGTGTACAGATGCACTTTCACGCCTGTCTAACAAAATGTCGATCTGGTTACAGCAAATCTTATTAATGCATTTTTTGTCTCTCATATTGAATTTGATTTTCTGCTTATTTAAACATCTGATTCTGTTTAGAAGTTATTTTATTTCTCGGAATCCATATAGCCTAGTGTGTGTGTGTGCTGTGTGCAGCGTCCATTATATTTGTGTGTGTAATTTATGGATTAATCGTTCTTTGTGATGACACAGAGCTTGTTGGCACTGTTAGCTTGTTGATTTAGTTCTCAGTATGGACTCAGTGAGTCAGACTATGACACATGCAATGGCACCCCTCTCCGCCTGGCAATGGCATCACTCCTGGCACTGTTCATGTTTGGACAGAGATTTGGCATGGCCAGGAGTTGCTGGTTCGGTTTGTATGGCCTTTTACACACTTAACATGCGTTCCGTAATGCTGATGACCCTCCTGACTTCTAATCACTTGATCTGCTATTGGTTCACCATATTACAGACTACAGTGCAGTAAAACACAATGGTCACTACAGGCTAATAGAAAATCAGCCTAATGCACATACTGAAAGACATGAGCATCCTCAGGAAGTAAAGTTTATTATAGACTTCCTTGTACAACATGACTGTGTGGTCAGTCCAAGGATGACGGAAACTCGCCATTTAAACTCTTTGTCTATCTGATGCGGTTTTCCTCACTTCAGGAACTGCAGATGGTTTTCCCTACACCATTACGGACACTCTACCAGCTTCTTTGTTATTAATCAGTTAAATTCACAAATAAAATTATCTGCATGAACGTTTAATCTTATTTGTTTTCTTCTTAGAAATACATTTTTATATTCATTTATTTGTTTGTTTTATTATATTATATTATTGTAATTATATTATATTATATTGGAAGTATTTCTCGTTTGGTCAATAAGACAACATTTAATGATTTATATGAGAAATGAAATAATATATAAACAATAATAATAATAATAATAATAATTATTATTATATATACACATACATACATACATACATACATACATACATACATGTGTAACAGAGTTTAAATAATGTTTGTCAAATTCATGCACAAATTGGGAAAACTCGCCATTGGTTATTGCTTCATTTGCGTACGTTGTATTGAGGGGCGGTGCTACGTAATCACCAGCAGTTTCACGATGCTTCGCTGCTGGTAAGCTGCTTTGATGATCGCTCTGTCTTAACTCGAGTTTGGATTGTTTTCAAGTGCATAGCGGAACTTTTATACTACACACAAGTTTACTGTTTGTCTGTCAACTCCTAGTTTTGTCATTAGAGTCATGTGTTATTTGTGACGATAAAATGAGTGTGTGTGTGTGTGTGTGTGTATTAACATGCTTGTGAACTCCGAACTCTGTTTATTTTAAGATCTTACATGCAACGTGGATGCAGTGCTTTAACCAGGCTTTTTGCCGTGTGTTTTTCCCAGGTATGTGTTTTTGTCATGTTCTGTGGATTAATTGTTAGCCGAATTGAGTGTTAGCGATAACCGCACGTGCTGTATGCTCTCGCACGTGCGGAACGTGTAACTGCGCCATTTTAGATATGTGCGTTCTTCCCTTCTGTATATAATTTATACAAAAATATGTAAAATATTGGTCACTTGAGTTTATAGTTTCTTTGCATCAATGTGATGAGAATTGAGAAGAAAAGATACTGTTTTATATTCTATTTTCTTCAATGTATGTCTTATTCAGAATTCTGTCCACTATATGTTTACGATCACCTTGAGAAAATGTAATCACCAGCAGTTTCACGATGCTTCGCTGCTGATCTTACATGCAACGTGGATGCAGTGCTTTAACCAGGCTTTTTGCCGTGTGTTTTTCCCAGGCCAATAAAAGAAGCCTTGAGTGACCAGCCACCTGATTCTCTGCTGATTTATTACATCAACACAGTCACATTGGTGCCGTGACCCGTTGTTTCTTCAATCAAGATGGCTCCTGAAGCGGCCGAGGGTTCATCTTAAAGCTTTCGCTGGAGTCAGGTGGACAGAATTTTGCTCAGAAACAGTTTTTCACAGAAAAAAGACACTATTTCTTTTTCCCTCTTTCTGAGACTGCATTTGAGGAATTTGCTATATTTGCAAAGGACAATTTACATTATAGTCAACAGCACATTTTAGATGTTCTTCTGTCTTTTATATTCATTGCGTACTGATATTCAATATGAGTGGTTTTGAAAACTTTCTCACTCCAGTCTGTGGTGGTAAAGGTAGAGGATGGGGTTTATTGAAAGTGCCGAAGTCATTACAGTTCAGTGGGCCTGATGTACGGAGTGATTCTCATATAGACAGTCATTCTCCAAATTCGAATTCATTAGTTTGTGAGGGCCCGTCCACAAATTATGAATCAGGTGCTTCAAGAGAGCAACAGGGTGTGTTTTCATCTACTCCATGCCCTAACACACAGCCCCCAGATGTTATCACTGCGATGACTGACATAATCAGCCAAGTCGGGCAGCAAATTGCTGATAGTATAGTCACCAGACTAAGCCCAACACATTCAGTTGACGCACAGTCAGTATGTAGTCCCTCCAAAAATATGACAGCAGATGGAACAACTTCTCAAATGCTGGACTTAATACAAAGCCAGTTGTCAATTTCCAGAAATGTGAAAGCTCCTCCTAGCTTCAGAGGTGAAGTTTCGGATTCTGTCGATTTAAATGAGTGGATAGATGTCATGAGAGACTACATAAAACGGAATAATCTGAGAAAAGAGCAGCAAGCGGAGGAGATTTTAGTTCATCTAAGAGGCAAAGCGAGGGATGTGGTCAAGTTTGGCATAAGAAACTGTGGCATTGATATTGTGCATAACCCTGATGCTATCTTTAGTATTCTCAGGAAACACTTTGTAGATGCTCCTTGCTCTCCTCTTCCACTGGCCGACTTTTATACCACCTTACCCAGACCAGACGAGGACGCCTACGAGTACTGGCTCAGGCTAAACCGTGCAGTTGACATCGCTGCAGAGCGCTTGAGGGAACAGGGTAAAGTACTGGATTGTCCAGGAACAGAGGTAACCCGTATGTTCATCAGACACTGCCCTTGTAGAGAGCTTGCCATCACCTTTCGGTCTAAAACAATCGATGCATGGTCTGTGCGAGAAGTTCAAGATATTTTGAATGAATATCACTCTGAGACCAGTCTTGTATCTGCAGTAAGACATGCTGCACCCACTAAAATTCCTGTGAACAGAACTGAAGTGGAACTGTCGACTGCAGCACTACCAACTTCTTCTGATGTCCAGCAGTCCAGGTCTCTGGAAGCTTCTGCATTAGAGCGAGTCATGAGCCTGCTGGAAAAAGTCCTGCTAAAAGAGTCTACCAGCAAAGAGCCAAGTCCACGTGCAAAGCCCAAAGTAAGTCTACCTCGAGTGAAAGGCCTCAATGACCTGCCATGCACTGTCTGTTCGAGCCCTGATCATTCTGGCCTCACGCACTGTCTTGACAAAAAGTTGTGCTTCCAGTGTCACTCTCCTGACCATTCTCGCATTGTCTGTCCTGAAAGAGTGAAATCCCCGTCTTCTCATGGGCTGGGAAACTAGAAGATCTGCGCTCAAGGGAGGACAGTGTAGATCATGAGCATATTCCTCCCAACCAGTGTTGTATGAACGACCCTGCCTCAGTTTATAGTTTTTCTAGTTCTGTAGAGCCAGCAGGGAATACAGTCATTTTTCAGAACACACACAGAGTACAGAGAATTGATAGTCTCTTTTACACACCAGCAACAGTATGGGGCGATCTTCAACTGAAAGCTATGGTTGACAGCGGTTCTATGGCATGCACATTGAGTGAAGCTGCTGAACATCGCTTGTTGCAGCACAAGCCCAATTTACAAAAGTTCCCTGCTAGTGATGTTGTAATTATTGGTTGTGGCGGACAGCGTGTTACCCCAAAAGTGATGTATGAACTTGAGCTCTCAGTTTACGCCTGCAGGATGGTTGTTCCAGTTTTAGTCGTCCCAGGCCAAACCGATGATTTGATCCTGGGCAGCAACGCTATCAAGTGGCTGATTCAGAAAATGAAAGAGACCGATGGATACTGGAGACTTGTGTCCAACCCAGTTAATTCTGATGATATTGACTGTCACCAATTCCTGTCTCTTCTGTCGAATGTGGAGCGATGGACGGGAGCAGACATGCCTGACAAGGTGGGCACAGCTAAGTTGAAGGAGAAGATTACTTTAGAACCGCACCATGAACATCTTGCTTGGGCTCAGCTTCCTGAGTCAACAGCTGTTTCTGTGGGGAGCACAGTCATTGTTGAACCAACCCTCTGTAAATGCCGTCCAAGGAACGTGATCATAGGGAGAGTCATCACACCGATGTGGGGCAGTAGATGGGTGCCGTTCAAGATTATGAACCCTACAGACAAGGTAATCGTTCTTAAGAAGAACTCGAAAATCGTAGATGTTTTCACTTGTATAGCTGTAGAGGAGTTGTCTACACCCGAGTCTCTGAAGAGTAATGTTCAGTCTGCTGCGAGTCCCTTGAGTTATGTGCGGACCAGTGTTGAAAGAAGAAACAGGCTGGACACATTAGAACTGGAGGATCTGGAGCTGGATGCCTGTGAAGTGTCAGAGGAGTGGAAGGATAGACTTTTGGATCTCATTGAGAAATATGAGTCAATCTTTTCTCATGGAAAAATGGATTGTGGAGAAGCCACCGACTTTGTTCACAAAATTCACTTGGTGGACGAGAAACCATTCAGACTGCCTTACCGACGTGTAGCCCCCTGTCACTATGATAAGCTGCGCACTACCTTGGATGAGATGGAAGTTAAAGGTATTATAAGGAAATCTCAGAGTGAATATGCATCCCCGCTAGTTTTGGTGTGGAAAAAGAATGGTGATCTTCGTATTTGTACCGATTTTAGATGGCTGAATGCGAAGACGGTGAAGGATGCCCATCCACTCCCGCACCAAGCAGATGCACTCGCAGCTTTAGGAGGCAACGTTTTCTTTTCTACCATGGACTTGACTTCTGGCTTTTATAATGTTCCCTTGTTCGAAGAGCACAAGAAATACACCGCTTTTTCCTCTCCTTTCGGCCTCCATGAGTACAATCGCTTACCTCAGGGATTGACCAACAGCCCAGCAACATTTATGAGGATGATGATGTCCATTTTTGGTGATGAAAATTTCACAAGCCTTCTCTGCTACTTGGACGATCTGATGGTTTTTGCTCCAAGTGAGCAGGTAGCTCTTGACCGACTAGAACTGGTTTTCTCACGCCTGTCTAAGCACAACTTAAAGCTGGCGCCAAAGAAATGCAAGTTCCTCAGGAGATCTGTTAAGTTCTTAGGACACGTCGTCACTGGGAATGGTGTTCAGACTGACCCAGAAAAGGTGAGGGTGATCAGTGACATCCAGACTGCTGACCTCATGGAAGCAGATAGTATAACCCCTTCTCAAAAGAAGATCAGATCTTTCGTGGGTATGATTTTATACTATCAGCATTTCATTAAGGACTGTTCTGCTAAGGCAAAACCTCTTTTCAGTCTCCTTTCAGATCGGTTGCAGAATAAAGCTAAGAGGAAGTGTAGTCGTATGAGGAAGCCACTCAGTGTTGTAAAACTTTCACCTGAGGATTGGACTAGTGAGTGTCGAACAGCTTTTGAAACTTTAAAGCAAGACCTTCTGCACAGTGTGACCCTAGCTCACCCAGATTTCAGCCATGCCTTCATTCTCTCTGTTGATGCTTCATTTGATGGCATAGGAGCCGTGTTATCTCAGGTGCCCCCTGGTGAGAAAATTGCACGCCCGGTTGCTTTTGCAAGCAAAACACTCTCCAAGTCTCAGATGAACTACCCAGCTCATAGACTCGAATTTCTGGCTTTAAAGTGGGCCATTTGTGACAAGTTTAGCCATTGGCTAAAAGGGAGACATTTCACTGCATGGTCGGATAATAATCCCTTGACCTATATTCTGACCAAACCCAAATTAGATGCGTGTGAACAGCGATGGGTGGCGAAACTCGCTGCATATGACTTTGACCTGAAGTATGTGCCAGGCACGAAGAACATTGTTGCAGACGCCTTGAGCAGAGAGCCCTTTGTAAAGTCTTGTGTCAGCCATCGTCTGTTGAAAGAGCCGTATGTGTCTCTTTTGGATGAGGTCAATGGTGTTGTTACCGGTACTGTGCAAGATGCCTTTCGTGTCACTAACAACTGTCAGAATGTGCAGGATACCAGTGACGGTGATACTGAGAACGAACTGCAAGATGTCGTGAATGACTCGTGTCCTGGATCCTTTGATGCTTCTGAAGTTTCTGCTGTCCTGGGTGTTCACTGCAATGGTGGAGTTAGTCCAGTAACTGTGGCCAGTCCGACGTCACTCCAGCTCCCGGCTGAAGATCCATCTGTTGCAATCCCACTTTCCAGACTCTCTAATCTCCAAGAGCAGGACAACATAGTCACTAGAGTCATCAACTATGTTCTGAGACATAAACGTCCTTCAAAGAGTGAGCGAGCAAAGGAACCTAGCTCTGTGAAAAACCTTTTGAAGCACTGGAAAAAACTAAAGATTCGCAATCATGTGCTGTACAGAGTAAAGAAGGACCGTCTGATGAATAAGAAACTCTTTCAATATGTTGTACCTGATTCCCTGAAGCATGAAGTTCTCCGTGGTGTTCATGACGCAGCTGGACATCAGGGTAGTGCAAGAACTCTCTCCCTTGCTGCTGAAAGATTCTTTTGGCCAGGGATGAGTAAGGACATCAAGCTTTATGTGACGAACTGCCAGAGATGTGTTGTCGGGAAAACTCCAGAGCCAGATGCTCGTGCACCCCTTGAGCACATTCGGACATCTGAACCTATGGAACTAATATGCATCGACTTTTGGAGTGCTGAACAGACTTCAGGGAAGGTCGTTGATGTCCTAGTAGTGACAGATCATTTTTCTAAGATGGCACATGCCTTTCCCTGTCAAAACCAGTCCGCTAAACAAGTTGCCCGTCGCCTTTGGAATGACTTCTTTTGCATTTACGGATTTCCAAAGAGAATACATTCGGACCAGGGTGCGAATTTTGAAAGTAAAATCATAAAGAACTTGCTTGAGATGGCTGGTGTTAAAAAATCTCACACTACACCATACCACCCTATGGGTAACGGTTTAGCGGAACGTTTCAATA